>NC_060277.1:48986946-49286946 GCF_021613505.1 Equus quagga
ATAATAATTTTTAAAAATATTATGCAGACATTAGATACAGCACTGTTTGTTGAAGAAAAAGAATAATAATTTTTAAAAATATTATGCAGACATTAGATACAGCACTGTTTGTTGAAGAAAAAGAATGGAAACAAACTAAATATCCATCAACAGAATAGAGAACTGGTTATAAAAATGTATTACAACCTTATATCAAAATAGTATACAGTTCTTAAAAGAAAGAGTATATCTATTTAAGCTGATAATGACTATATTGTAAAATAAAATGGAAGATGCACAAATGATTATAATACGTTCTTATTTGTGGAAAGGTAGAAATGGTGATATGTATCAATAGATATCAAATCAATATCTATTGTATATATCTATCTCTATATCAATAGATAAAACAGATTTATTAGTTTTCTAATGCTGCTGGAATAAATTGCCCCAAATTTAACACAACAACAAAGTTATTTAAAACAACACAAATTTATTCCGGAGGTCAGATCCAAAAAGGATCTTACTGGGCTAAAATCAAGGTGTTGAATGGGTGACATTTCTTTTGTACTTTCTAGCACAGAATTCATTTCCTTGCTTTTTCCAGCTTCCAGAGGCCACTCGCATTTCTTGGCTCATGGCCCCTTCCACCATCGTTAAGTAAGCAGCATAGCATCTTCAAATGTTTCTCTGACTCTGACCCTCTTGCCTCCCTCTTATAAGATAAGGATCTTTGTGTTTACTTTGGGCCCACCTGGATAATCCAGAATAACATTCCCATCTCATGATCCTTAATCATAGCCACAAAATCCCTTTTCATATGTAAGGTAACATATTCATAGATTTCAGAGATTAGAATATGAATATCTTTGGGATAGGCGGCATTATTCTGCCCAGCATAAATATATAGTATATATATCATTCTAGAAACTCATAAAAACTGGTAATATTGGATTCATCTGGGAAGATAGATAATGGCACTGGTGGTCTGAGATAAGAAAGAGATTTACTGTTCACTGTATGTAATTTAGCACTTTGACTCTTCCCCTCGTGTATGCACTATTTTAAAGCATTATGTTTAAAAGATCACCAAAACAGTTGAGAATTTAGAGAATGTTTTAAGAAGATATAACTGCACCTATCAAAGGAACTCAAGAGTAAAAAGTTATGGTTTAAAAAAATTGACTAATAAAAAGAAGACCCTCATGAGCTTGGACATTAATTTTAAATATTCCTTACATTCTGAATTTTTGGTAGCCTTTGTCTCCATTTATTTTAAGATGGCTACAGTCTGCTTTAAGCATGAATGTGCATTTAGAAAATCTAGCCATCGATTTAAAAACAATCATCATGAGATTAGAGTGTACTTCTTCACTAGTTATTTATTAAGTTTAATTCCAATGAGCATATTGCGCTTAGAAACAAAAAGAAAGGAAAAGTTGAGTAACAACAGAAAGGAGTTTATTATGGCCTATCCCAGATATCACCTCTGCCCTCAAATACCCTGCAGCGGGTGCAGCGGTGTAGGAGAGCGGAGATGTGCTCTCATTTGTGGTTAAGAAAACAAAAGTGGCATTAACAGCTACTCTGTTCCATAGCACGTGTGAAAGCAGTCAAAGAAACTCAGGAGAGATCTTTAAAGGCTCAAAATTACAGAGAGAAAGATGAGAACCAAGCCTAAGGGGCATGAGCAGTAGCGAATGAACAGGCAGCAGTACTAGTAAATGGCATGTGCACAAGCTTGGTTTGCTAAGTCCTAACAGGAAAATGACTATTTCCTTTCCTTTAGTTCTCAGTACCTTTGTTTTTTACAATGACCAAGGAACTGAAACAACCAAATCTCTTTTCCCTTGTTTTACTCCTTTCCTTGGATATGAAATGTTCCAATGAAAACATCAGTTTTAAAGTTGGCTCTAGAGTAGTCCTCCCTTATTCAGGGGGATACATTCCAAGACCCGCACTGGGTGCCTGAAACTGCAGAGAGTACCAAACCCTATACATACTATGTTTTTTCCTATACGTATTACCTGTGATAAAGTTCAACTTATAAATTAGGCACAGTAAAAGATTAACAACATTAACTAACAATAAAATAGAACAATTATGACAATATATTCTAATAAAAGTTACTGTATGGTGACAGATGGTTATTAGACTTGTAGTGATAATTTCATAAAGTACGTGTGTCAGATCACTATGTTGTACATCTGAAACTAATATAATATTGTATGTCGATTTTACTTCAATAAAAAAAGTTACCATAGATTTTAGCAACTTCAGCATATGATTTTTTTCTTTCCTTATTAAGTCGAGAACTTTCACCCTTTCACTTGAAAAAGCAGCACTTTATGGCTTCTCTTTGGCATATCCAAACTGCCAGTATCACTACTTTTGCACTTCAGGACCATTATTAAGTAAATTAGGGTTACTTGAATGCAAGCACTGCCATACCACGACAGTGGACGTGGTAACTGAGATGGCTACTAAGCGACTAATGGGCAGGTAACGTATACAGCGTGGATACGCTGAACAAAGGAATAATTCATGCCCCAGGAGGGATGCAACAGGACAGCACAAGATTTCATCACACTACTCAGAAGGGCACATGATTGAAAACTTATGAATTGTCTCTATCTGGAATTTTCCATTTAATAATTTCAGAGCATTGTTGACCGCAGGTAACTAAAACAGCAGAAAGCAAAACCAGGGACCCGGGGAGGCTACTGTATTTCTGGTTTTGATCAGTAACATTCTGCACAGTATGCTTCAGGAACACGAAACGAGGTGTTCAGATGCTCTTATGGATGCATTAATGAGGGAGCCAGAAAAAGGCAGTAGCTTAAATATCAGATTCATGACTGGACAATGTCATGTCTCACTGTGAGATTGATATCTCAGTTGCAACTCCTCCTAACTTCATTCTTCAGTCTTATTAAAATAGTTTCCATGTTTTATAAAAGGAAAAAAATTCATTCATGAATTACTGTCAATTTCATATTTATGACAATTTTGTATTCTATCCCAAATGTAGAGATAAATCATGTTAACACTTTAAAAAATCACCAACACTTCTGAGATTTTATAATATGGCATATACATAAATCTAAGTATTCAATTGAAAATATCTTCATATGAAGAATTTTATCCTATAAAATATATATGGGCAGATAGGTTATTTCTCAATGGTAGAGAACTATTCTTAATTGCTACACTTTTCCAACCTCTTATTAGTCAATTCAGACTATTAGTACATACAGACTATCCAGCATTTTGTCCTAGAGAAGGAAATGGAAGATAATATTTTAAGTCCTTGTTACGTGCCAGCACTGTGTTTTTCTGTGTATGTTATTTAATCCTCATGAAGACCTCATGAGGATGGTATCATCCTCAATTTACAGATGAGCCTATAAAACAGAGGAATTAAGTAATTTGCATTAGATGCTCAGCTGGTGATTTAAATACAATCTAACGGATTCCACATCCAAACATGCCACGTCCCCTGAACAACAGAATCATTCCCACAAAACTCTCCATGTGCAACGAGGAATACGCCTACTGCGGATTTTAATTTTGTTCGTTTATTCAAGATTAAAACATACACATACACACACAAACCTAGACAGGTAGTCTTCAAGTACATTCTACTAAAATTTTAGAATCTTAGTCACTTTAAAGTTTGTATTAAAATAGGAAGACAGTAACAATTATTCAATCCTGATATCCCTTTGATACCTTATAATTATAACCATAGTTTAAGTTATAGCTACAGTGAGAATGATAGTGCATGACAATCTAAACTTAGACTAAAGTTTGACAGCAGATGGCTAAGGTTGAAAGCTCAGTGCACTGGTATATTCTCTAAAGGGCATCTTTGTTTAAGAGGCGGAAATTGCTGACTTCCACCAGGATAGAAACACTGCTAGTGAAGTCCCTCTTGTTTCTACAGAGGCTATCTGGGCTTATTCCTGCTATATATATGGAGACTCTCAGCCAACCAAGAACCACACACACCACTTCCCTGAAGGAGTGAGTGAGTATCATCATAAGATGATTCACAGCATACTAAAAACTTGTTTCAATTAACACTTCATTGCTATTTCTATTTCGTTTCAATTATTAGTTTTTACTGCTCCCTTTCCTATTGGTTTCTTATTGCCTTTGAGACAACTTGCACTCAAAGCCTGCTGAGAGAGGCAGGCTGGGAAAACCACAGGCATTTCCCACAACCACTACGCCCAGAGTGCAGCGAATTTTACAGCTGAGATCTGAGCTGTAGGGCCTAAAGTGTCTGCTGGTAAAGAGGATCCAGGATTCTACCCTTTCTCATCCCCTCTCTCCTGGCCCCAGCCACACTGTGGAATTCCAAAAGTGTCTCATAACACTATTCAATTCTAAATCAGTCTTCATAAATCTCTTTCATAGCTTCATCTACTTTCATTGGCAATTTGTGATTGCCCTTTAAAACCTTTCGACAAATTTCTTTCTCGTAGCTGTCCTTGTACAGCAATTTTCACTGACAAGGAGATGATGTCTATTGAACCTCTGAATGCCTGCCCTTCCACCAAGTTCTTGTGTCATCATGGTTATAAACTCATCTTCCCAGCACACATTCTCTGTGGGCAGGCAAAGGAAACTAAGATTTCCAAGTGGTATTTATGAATTGTATGTGAGCTGTATTTTTTAATTATTTGAGCTGTCATTTTGTCCAAGCAAGGTTTCCATAAAAGCTATGGTCTGTCTTACATTTGAAAGAGGTAGTCAACACTTAATTAATCATACTAACCAGTTTGTGAATAACAGTAGATAATCCAAAACAAGAACTTTTCAGAACTCACCTTCCAAGTATTACCTAGTAATTAGGTAGGGGCTAGTTAACACTGATTGCCATCACCTAAGCAGCCTGAAAGATTCTAAACCACGCCTTCCTATGCTCTTGTTAAAGAGATGTAGGGGAGGTGGAGATGAAGTGAGAAGAGGCTCCTCATCTATCTTCCCGTCAGCCCAGCCCCAAGGCGTGGTTCTTCTCACCATCAGTGCAAATCAGTGCTAATCAGCTTTACTACCCAGTCATGTTTTCACACTGAGAGTGAAGCTAGATAACCCAGGATGACAGAGAGTTGACTTTTGTTTTGTTTTAAAATCTATTTTGGATTAACTCTCACTTTTCCCTTCATCCTACCTTGATGCCCCCATTACCTTGATTCATCCAGATTCATGATACTTTGGTCTTTTGGGTGGTTAAAATGAAATAAATGCAATATTAAACTTTTCTGTTTAAATAATTTCATATTTATTTGAGCCTTACAACAACCCAGTTGGAATTTTAATCATCACCATTTTATAGATGTTAAACCAAGGCTTATAGAAGGATGGTGTCTAAACTAAACTGCTAGGTATGGAACCAACTCAGGTCTAAGTGTTTTATTCCAGAGCTCTCTGCTGCTTCCACCACAACATACTAGCTTTCCTTGATGGAATAAGGTGATCCACTCAGTGAGATTCTTTTTGACGACAGAATCAGTTTCGATTCTGAATGTGAATCTCTATTTCAAATATTCTTAGTTCAATAACTCCTAAATATGGTAATAATGTTGTACTATATGCTAATAACCTTAACTCATGTTGATTTTTAAAGTTCTGTTCAAAATGTTTAAATGACCCACCTATGGATCAGACAGCTAAGTTTTCCTATGCCTGTAGTATCTACAACGGTCTGCTAAGTTTGCTCAAAGACTCCTAACTCCTGAGGAGAATGTATATCGCAGGAAAACAGCTTAATTTTCTCAAAGAACTTAGATACACACTTGAACTTGTTCACTGAGACCCAGGAAAACTTCACATAAAAGCCAAGGGAAGAAAATAAATTTGAAACTTATTTGTGACATTGTGACACTTTTATAAAACCTTGGTGACTCGAAACATAAAAAAATTAAACTCTAGAAAACAAAGCAAGGACTTATGACACTACTGGTTGTTAAGGAAATGGAACAAACATGTATTGAATACATATTATATAGACACTCATAAAATTAGTACAAATATTCACAACCTGGAGCCGGCCCTGTGGCCAAGTGGTTAAGTTCGCACGCTCTGCTTCGCCCGCCCAGGGTTTTGCTGGTTCAGATCCTGGGCGAGGACGAGACACAGCTCGTCAGGCCACGCTGAGGTGGCGTACCCACATGCCACAACTAGAAAGACCCACAACTAAAATATACAACTATGTACTGGGGGGATTTGGGGAGAAAAAGCAGAAAAAAAAAATATTGGCAACAGTTGTTAGCTCAGGTGCCAATCTTTAAAAAATACATATGTATATATGTATATACTCACAACCTAACAGATGGAGTTGTCCCAATTTCAAAGGAACTGAAGAGGTTTCCAATAGTCTTATAAATTGTGGATGGCAAATCTCTAATTGATACATAGATCTAACAGATTAAAATGTATACAATATTTTTTACTGAGTGGCTTCAACCATCATGGGTGGTAACAGTTTTCCTCAAATATTAAGTGTTTAACACTCTGTAAGTGAAAATAATTTCTACAAAATGGTAGGTAGACAAATTTTTTCTTTACGGGTCCCCTCTTTCTTCTAGTAGGCCTCTGGCTACCATCACCATCTCCCCTTTCCTTCCTGATGTCTGTTGACATTATAAGCATAGTGACTCTTTTAGATATGGTCTCCTCAGTTTATTACCAGAGTTCTAGTTCCAATAAAATTTATCTTCTCAGCACCCTAGCCCATTAAAACTTGCTCAAGCCAGGTGACAGCTGAATGGTGGATATTTTATGAACCACAGCAGTCGAAGTGGACAATTTGTTTTCCCTAAATTGAGTTATAACAAAAATTCTTCTGGAGAAGGGGTGTAGCTATTTCAGCCTCTCCTTCACAGACACAGGTATCTGGGGTACAAAAGTCATGGAAGCAGGATTTGCGTTAGTGGGTTTCCCAGGCTGCCATTTTCCAAAGATGTTACTGGGTCATTGTCAAGGTAGACTTACACATTTTTGGGTTTAAATCTCAGCTTCAGCTCTTATCAGCCAGGTGATTGAGATAGGAATTCCCTCTCTCTCTCTCTCTCTCTCTCTCTTTCTGAAACCCTATTTTGCTTTCATCCGTGGAATAATGATAAGACCACCTACCTCAGACTGAAGTTTAATCGAGGTCATGTATGTAAAGCTCCTAGTACCATACCTGATGCATAGACAATGTTCAGAGAATGTCCAATCTTCACATCTGAGTTTGCAAATAAATATTCTGACCCTTCACTGACAAAATGTGGCATATTATCCTATTTTCATGATGCCTATCCTATATATTGGAGGGCATTCACTTTAAATAATTAGTTTAACTTTAGGAATGAGTAATTGTTTTTTGTTTTTTGTTTTACTGACAGAAATTATTTAAGCCAGGGTGCAGAAGTGAGAAGTGAAGAGACAGGAGAGATGGCAATGCAGGACTGTGATGAGGGAAGTGATGTGATTAATAGTATTGGCAATAAAAATGACCTGGGCAGTTACAGAATCAATAAAGGATGAGTCTCTTGCCTGAGCAAATATCCTCTATGAAAGATATTTGTGTATTTGAAGATCATATTAAGCCACCATGTATTTCAAAACTGATTGAATAATTGGCTCAGAGACCTTAAGAAGATAGTAATCATTCAACTGCTATTATTTTAGTGTGGGACCTTATATATGAACTATAATGGAAAAATCCATGTTTGGTTATAATGTAACTAAAATGCTAAGAGACATCTGTGCCCTTTGACACAAGACACAGCAAGAGTAACTATGAGCACATGTACATCAGCATGGATATAGCAAATGAAGCATCATATGCAACACCAACTCTCAGAACATATGTTTGCCATTTTTCTGGTCTGTAATAAAAGAAATAAGTGAAGTAATTAAAGCATGTAAGTTTTTCTGGGTGAGTTTTATATACTAGGGAAGTGGAAAAAATTCTCTCCTGCGTGATAACTAGCAAACAAATCTTCCTAGCACCAATGGATACTAATGGGCCAGGACCTAACAAATATATTCAAGTACATGAGAAGAGACATGAAAAAGTGAAACTCCTTGAGTTCACCACTCAAGCCCACAAACAAGGATTTCAGCAGACCTCCCATGATGTTCTGGGTCACACCAATGCACACAGAGCACCTACAGATGAAACAACATCGTAAAACCCCACACCACATCTGAATGTGATGAATCCACACAGCTGGGTTTCAGGGGTTAGAACTACGTTCTAGGAAGTGGTGATATTTATGGTTGCCGACAACCTTCCCTTTCATAATCCAAGAGCAGATTAGGAAAACTAATCTGGGACTCCTTTGCAGATACTTGAGCCAAGGGAAGATCAATTAAGCCTTTAGTTTAAAAACTAGGGATCCACCATGGCCTCTAATAATTGTGCTGTGATTACCTCTGCAGCAGAGAGTATGCGACTGCCAGAACCATAAGCCAAGATAATGGTGTCAGAGCCTGGTTTAAGCTTCAGTTACTTCATTCACCCACCCTTAACAAACCTTTACCTTGGCAAATTTGGGTAAGCAGAGTTGGCATCAAGAGTTAGCTTTAGGCAAATCTGTGAAGCTCATGAAGTTTGACTGCAAACACTCTCAATTCTCTATCATCATCATCTCTTACTTCTACTTTCCATAACCCCCTGCAGAGCTTTAATAAGCCTTCTGGATTCCCTTTCTACGCACCCAAGAAAAATCTAACTCTTCTGGGTTTCATTCATTTCAATGGGGTAAATTGGTTTAATCAACAACTTGTTTCTAAGCACTTAATGTGTCCTGAGCCCACAGGAAGCACTAGGAATACAATATTGTCCTGACGTCATAGCCACCCTAAATGACTTTAACAGTCAGTTTGGAGGAGTAGATAGAAGTTTGAAAAAATTGATGAGCAACAGTATACAATTAAAATGTTAATGTGAGTCATACCCCATACGCAAAAGGCCTTAGAGAAGTGAGAGATCAGTATGAGATTGCAAAGTGAAATGATTTTTGGAGGAAGTGAGACTAGAATTAAACTTTGAAGCATGAGAAGAGTATTGTGATATATGGAGAAAGCATCGCCAAACACAAATCATGATAAGAATAAAATGGAAGCTACTAGATTTGATACTATCCTGCCTGAGCGAAAATGTGGCTTTATATTGAGGTTTCATTTCCTCAACTCCAACAGACGCTACATGGCTAGTACAATATTTGGGGAGTGAAAGGCCTTTGAAATCCTTGTTAAATGTTGTCTAACTCCCCATCCCCTGGAACAAATGGACAATCTTTGATATGCTCTGAAACCAGGACCCACTTTGGAAATATTCACCTGGTGCCCACATAATGTAATGTGTCTTTTTAGGATCAGATGTGGGTCTAATCCTATTTGCTTTTGTTGCTTTACCAGGACAGAGTGCTTTCTCTCTTAAACCAACACACACATACACAAACACACATATGATTTTGTTTTGTGTATTTTGTTAAAGATCATGTCCAAGTATCTGGACAGGGCAAAAAAAAACACACAAAAAACAAGAAACCTTTGAATAACATGACATTTTCACATGCAAAATTATTAATGCCTTGCTATGTACTAGCCATGTTCATGTGACACTAAAACAATGAGTTGAAAGTGAAAAGTTTAGTCAAAATATGTTTTGGCATAAGTTAGAGAAAAAAATTAAAATCCAGTTGCTTTTCTGAATTCAGAACCAATTAAGAGGTTGGTTTATCTTTGAAGCTGAATTTGATCAAACAGGCTGTGCGTGAAAACTCTTTCCGTGGGGAACTACATGCAGGACTAAAGAACAGCTTTATTATGGGGAACTTGGTAAAATGCAAATTCCAATTCAGAAGGTCTGGGACGGGTCCTGAGCGTCTGCATTCCTAACAAGCTCCCAGATGGTGTCAGTACTGCTGGTGCAGGGACCACACCTGGCGTAGCAGGCTGTAGAATATGGGGCATGGTTTTAAATCTTTTATATTTATGTTCACTTTGTATGTTGTTTTATATTTCAAATGGATAAGCTTTACAATTATAAGATTATAATAGTAAATATTCTTTGTCAAAATGGACTCCCTCGGAATCTTTCGTCTGCATTCTAACTAAGGTGGAGGGAAGCAGCGAGATCCCGTAAGAAGACAACAGCCGAGTGGAAGCAGCCAGCAGGTACTGTTAGGTCAAATCCAATTCCACTCATCTGCTGAAACCCCAGAAAGTAATAAAATAAATTCTATTAAAGGTTTTACTAGTGTCTCCCACTAGAATGTAAGCTCCTTGAGGGCAGAAACTTTCTTATTTGTGACTTTTTACCCAACACAGAAAACACAGCTTGGTATACAGTAGGCACTGAATGTTTGTTGAAGAGTTGGTTGAATGAATAAATAGAAAGTAAAATTAATGTTGCAACCTCTGCACTCCACTAATAGTTCATCCATGTAGGTAATTCTGTCAGGCCTTTCTTTATTTGGTTGTATTTAAATCAAATCCTTCCAGTAATCTCTCCTGCAACGTAGGCAGCTCAGGTTCCTTCAAAGATTGAAAATCAGTGACTTCCCCTCCACATTTCTACAGGGCAAAGTGAAAACATAACCAAGAGTCTGTTTTTCCACGAATATCTCAGCACACTGTCCTGAGCCACACTTAGAGGTCAATTTCCCTAACATTTCTTAATTAACTTCCTAATTTCTTAATTAACAAAGATACAAAAGCAGGTAAAAGCAAGGTTAATTTATCGTGGAATTCAGGATTTACACACATCTAATACTGAGTGTAACTTCTGCCTGTGTTTCCCCTACTGTCTATTACTTGTCATGGTTACTGTTAATGGAGGGGGGAATACCGTGCTCTTCCCAACTGGAAAACGAGTCTTTTAAATACCTCTTTCTATCCAATCATGTTTAGAGAACGAGTCTAAAATCAATAAAGTTAAAGGTCTAATCTTAATCCATTCTTAACGGCCTACAAATTCTGTTTACCAAGAATACTATTGGCCAAAAAGAAGTAATTAAGAGTGCAGGAACAAGTTTAAATTTGTCTTTGTTCTTTTGAAAGTAGCAATTTCATAACAAGGAAAATTTTCAATACAGTTCAGTCTCTTATTGCTTACGTATTATTGCTATGAAATTTTAGAAACATAGCTCTTTTGATTGTAGCTTTTCATGATTGCTGGTTTTAGGAGTATCGGTAGTAGTGTAAGAATTCTATAAAAACAGGACAAACAAGCAAAATAGCCATAAAGTATTAAACAACACATAAAACCAGTAAGCGTTGATAAGTGAGATGCTAGGGCTATTTGTTAGCATAAAGCTCTGGTGTAAAAACCATTATTATCTTTTTTAAAAGAAAGATGGCTTGTTTGAAAATATTGGCTTCTATAAGCATTGAAATTACAATTCCAATTTCAAGGAAGAAATGCATCTTGATTGTAGGTATTTATAATGTGCTAATAATGTTGACATCTAGCTCAAAATGTTGAGGCTTCTCAGAGGTTGGTGAGTAGCCACCAGGCTCAGTGAAGAATCAGTACAGGACCCACTTCCTAGGGAGACAGTTCATTGGATTTGAGTAGGTAGAGTTGTTGATTATAACCAAAGAACTCCAAGACTATTGCTTGCGGGTAATTTCCATGACTGTGCCCACAGAAATCTGGATATGCCAATAAGGTCATATATCTCGGATACTCTCTATGCACGTTACCACAGGTAGCCCATCCGTCTGTGCTCTGACTGGATTGTTCATACTCCAGTGATCATACTCCCCATAATCATCCTCATTATCAGATAATTATTTCCATGGACTGATTGGTCAATTAGTTTAAATGATCAGTATGATAACCCCAACTAGATGTTAGGGGAAACTACTGTGGAGAATTCTTATCATAATGCTGGAGGATATAATCTGGTCACTTCATTTTACTGACCAGGAAACCGAGAGCCCGAGATGAGGAATGACGAGTTCTAGGTCATCCAGCCAGTAAGTGGCACAGCTGGGATGATATCTTGGCTTCCTGGTTTCTAGTCTCAGAGGAGTATTCTCCTCACCTGCCACCACTTCCTCTACATTTCAAATAAAATATATCTATTTTACTTATTAAGTAAAATATATGCTATTTTAGTAAACCATATTCATTTATTACAAAACTGCAATTGCGCAAAAGAAAAAGCTGCAACTGCTTAATAGTGAGAGTTAAAGTTTTCTCAGCTTTATTGAGGTATAATTGACAAATAAATTGTAAGATATTTAAAGTGTACATTGTGATGATTTGATATACACATTCATTGTGAAAGGATTCCTCCTGTCTAGTTAATTTCTGCCATTCGCCCGCCCCCGGCAACCATTTTTCTAGTCTCCGTTTCTATGAGTTTGACTTTTTTTTTTTTTAGATTCCACATAGAGGTGATAGCATGCAGTATTTGTCTTTCTCTGTCTGGCTTATTTCACTTAGCTCAATGCCCTCAAGGTCCATCCATGTTGTCACAAATGTAAGGATTTCCTTCTTTTTTATGGCGAATAATATTCCATTGTGTATATATATATATATATATATATACCACATCTTCTTTATCCATTTATCTGTAGATAGAAACTTAAGCTGTTTCCACATCTTGACTATTGTGAATAATAGTCATGAACATGGGAGTGTAGATATCTCTTTGACATCCTGTTTTCATTTCCTTTGGAAGTGAGATTGCTGGATCATATGATAGTTCTATTTTTAATTTTTTGAGGAACCTCCATACTGTTTTCCATAGTGGCTACATCAATTTATATTCCCACCAACAATGTGCAAAGGTTTCTTTTTCTCCACATCCTCATCTACACTTGCTATTTCTTGTCTTTTTGAGGTAGCCATTCTAAAAGGTGTGAGGTGGTATCTCATTGTGGTTTTGATTTGCATTTCCCTGATGATTAGTGATATTGGGCACCTTTTCTTGTACCTGCTCACCCATTGTGTATCTTCTTCAGAAAAATGTCTATTCTGGTCTTCTGCACATTTTCAAATTGGATTGTTTGGTGTTTTTTGCTATTGAGTTGTGTTAAAGTTTTTAAATAACTGTATCTGTGCCATTTGTTCAGAACAAATTAAGATTATTTTAAAGACTTTATTATTCCAGTGAATGTCTTTCTCTTTGCCTTTCCTCCCAAATGGGGAACAGAAACAGAGAGAAGAGGACTCTACTTAGACTGTGTAATAAAGAGTCTGACTCCATTTTTGATGTTTGACTTCTGACACTTGTCCAGCGCCACCATTCCTCCTTCCCTTCTGCCCCACAATTAGCAAGCTGATAGGAAAACCCACGTGCTTCCTCCTTTTGTACCAGGTGGAAGTTCAAACCAAGTAAGCGCCTGTCCTCAAGAGTACCTTCATTTCAGCTCCACTCCTTAACCACGATAAAACCCCAAGCCAGCCTCCTTTCCCTGCTCTTACATCACTTTTGGACATGTTGGGGAGCTTCGCTGCTCTCCATATAAAGCTTTATCACATGAGTAAATAGCCTTTCATACCCTCTTGGTGCATGTGTGGTATCATTAGTGTGGCCATCCAAACCAAATTCTGGGTCGTGGTCCATTTTGTCTCTGCAGAGTGTCCCAATAGATTGCCTTCAGGCATACAAGCAGCCAACAGCAAAGAGGAGGAAAATGACGGAATTTGAAATTGGGCTTTGAACTGTAATGAATGGATTCCTCAGAATCAAAAAAATAAAATTTATGAAATCTGCTAATTATTTTATTAAAGAATTAGAAGCAAATAACCTACCAGAGCAGTAACTAGAGAAACAAATTATTTTACACCCTTTCTAAATTGTGGATCCTCAGTTAAAAAGTTATGTTTATATTAGGAAGAAAAGTAATTCCAATTCAGGTGATGTGATGTCTTTTAGCATGTCAAGTTTTGTTCCATCTAAGTAACCCCTCTATGGGAATTAATAAGCAGTATTACAGAAGTCTCTCATAGAAGATCTACATTTTCAGTAATACCAGAGTCATCATGTGATTTAGGAAAAAGGTCAGTTATTCTTTTGGAATGATCTATCACAACTGTGCAACCTAAAGTATCCACTAATCAAGTTTTCTTAGAATTTCTAGTTTCTATGTATAAACCCATCCTAGTCATCCATTTATCCCTCCTAACATATGTAAAATCCAAGAAGGAGTTTGTTGTCTTATCCTTATCCCTACCTTATCCCCAGAACCTAATACAATGTTTGGAAAATAAAACTTGTTCAGTAAATATTTGTTGAATGAAATTTATCCAACCAGATTTATCGAATGTTTAAATGTCAGATGCTGTTCCAATTACGGATGCTAAATATTTTGGATTCTTTAGATATATAACATTTTTAATAAAAATTAACTGGATGCATTAGTTTATAATAATTTTCCTTTTACTAAGAAAGTTCCAGAAGCACAGAGAGTTGGATAACCAGAAGTCACGACTTATTTCATGACCTCAAATCCCTGGCCAAAATGTTGAAAGGGTGAGGTATAGACAGCTGGCCAAGTCATCCAATCAGAATCATTCTGCAGAGATTTTCCTAACAAGAACAAAAGGAAGGTGGCTGTGGCAGCCCAATTCTGCTGCAGACGAAAAAGGATGTAAAGCTGAAGAGCTAGAGACAGCCATGTTCCTCATCCTGTGGAGAAAGCCAGTCTGCAGTGGGACAGGGTGAATTGGCTACAGAGAGAAGAGGAATTTGATAGATTGCATCAGTTGCGCCATTCCTTACCCATCCCTTTACCTTGTGACTTTTCCGTTTTCACTAAAGAGGCCAGAGTTTATTTACCCATCCCTTGAATTTGAGCTTGATTATATGGTCAATAGTCAATAGTCCACAGAATGAAGAAGTTAACGGTGTGCTAGTTCCCAAGCCTCATGTGTTTCTGTTTTCGCTTTTGTGCCTCTGCCACTGCTGTAAAAACAGTTATGAGCTAGTAAGCTGTAGAACAAAGTCAAGTGTCCTGGTAGCCTCAGCTGACAGTCAGAAACCCTCAGACACAGGAGTAAGCCCAGACAAGATGAGCAGAGCTGCCTAACCCTCCTGTAGCTGATCCCAGACACAAAACCAATAAATACTTATTGTTGTGTATCACTGAGCTGATATAAAACAGAATTATTGCACAGCATTCTGTGGGCATAACCAATATAACCCCCTGTCCATTTGTTTATTGGCCATTGGGATATCCCTTTTCTTTTTTTTTGCTGGGAAAGACTTGCCCTGAGCTCACATCTGTTGCCCATCTTCCTCTCTTTTTTTTCCTCCCCAAAGCCCCAGTACATAGTTGTATATTCTAGTTGTAGGTCCTTCCAGTTCTTCTATATGAGCCACCACCACAGCATGGCTACCAACAGACAAGTGGTGTGGTTCCACACCCAGGAACTGAACCCAGGCCACAAAAGCAGAGTGGGCCAAACTTTAACCACTAGGCAATCAGGTCTGGCTCAGAGATATCCTCTTTTATGAAGTGTCTGTCTATTCAAGCTCTCTGATGTGTTCAAGAAAAGTTATAAACTTATGATTTATTGTGTTTTTGCTATTGCAAGGGTGGGAGATAATCTCTTTCCAGCTCCCTACATTCCTGAGTCAACCACAAGTGTACATCTCCTGACTTTTTATAAACTCCTAAATCCAATATTTAGACAATTTGTGAGTCTGTTTATATTATCTGTGTTTTTTTCTTGGTTGTCAGTCATATATTCTTACTTTGTCATATGTCTAGTAATCGTTTATTACATGGCGGACATGGTGTAAATAAAAGAACTGCCCCAGATGATATTATCTACCATCAGACAGAATTCCCCCATTCCTGTTAGGTAGACAGGGTAAAGTGCTGATGAGCTCAACGCAAATGGAACATTCAGCTGTGTCGAGGTTGAGTTTTAGTTTTAGTAGTTGTCTGTTTATATCTAGCCTTCTCTGTTTCTAAGATGTGACTTTCCTAGAATTTTGATTGTGTAGTAGGGATCCTTCTCCTCAGCCCGGAGACTCTGAGGAAGATCCAGCTCTCTCCTTCAGGGTCACACAACTTGACCCTGTCCTCCCACCTCCAACTACCTTCAAAACTGGTAAATGTCTTGAAAAGGAGTTTGGCTATGTCCTAATTCTAGACACCAGCTGCAATAAGTCTTGCTTCCTAAAAGGCACTGTGAGACTGCAGAAATTTCATTGCATCTTGTAATAGTTTCAGCCTAGCTTCTCACAGTGCTAGAAATTAGCAAATATCCCATGGGAAAAGCTAACTGTGCTTCCTCAGCTGCTCTTGTTTCCAGTTTTTCACACAAGCCCCACATGATTAGTGAAAACTTTGCTGGTTTCTCTTTCTCTCGCAAGTTCTAGGAGTAAAACCATTGGACATCCTCAGCTCAACTCAGAAAATTCTTTGACCTCAGTCCTTGTGGTTTATCCAGTCCTTGTTTTCATAGTTCTCTAATGTCTCTAAAAATATGATTTATAATTTCCCTGGCCTTTTCTACATGCTTCCATGGAAGAATTGGCCTGCCATAAACTACTATAAGCCATTCATAAGTAAATATCTCCTGCAACAATCTTTAACAAAGATTTTGAGAAAAGAAAAAATAGCTAAGCTTGAGCCTCTTATTTCACAGAAATAAATTGGGAATATATTCAGATGAAAGTTTAAAAACCATTGATTAATCAAAATATATTTTCCGTTTATAGTTTGGAAATATCTTAAATGTAACAATTTTCCTAAAAGCTTGAAAAATACTGTGAAATACAGGCCCAGATTAAAATATGAGACTTTGATTTGCAACAACATCTTTTGGCCTTAGCTGTAACACCTCCAAGATCTAATTTTTTACCTTCTTTCCTTATTCCTCCACTGACTACTCAGACCAACTAATTTCTTCTATTTTTAATCCCCTCAAGCACTGAAATAAACAAAAAGCAGCCTAATAAATTGACCTCTCCAAGTTAACACTCTTAAAATATCTGCGTTATCTTAAAATATAAGTGTTTCCAGGGATAAACATTGTTATTAATTAAAGCAGTATATCTCTTTTCTGGAAACTGATAATCTATACATCAGCTGAACTTTGATTCTCTTCTTTGATCTTCCCCAAAACAACACTCCACTTATCCAAAGTTACTGATTAAATGAAAATTCTGTTGAGGAGATGGAAGAGGCCATTTACATTGTAGAACATACAGTATTTTATGAGAAAGCTTGTGAGTAGATGTGTCCCTTAGCCTCTTACCTCCATATAAAAAAATACACATAAAAGATATCAAAGACTTTTATACCAAAAATTTTATGATACAGAGAAGATTATGTATGGAATTGATACAAGGATGACACGCATACATCTAAAGTGTGTTTGGAGACAATTCTCCATGGTCCGCTCACACATCTGCACATTTTATGAGAGAAGCTTGGATTACTACCCTTCATTCCAAGCTTTAACTTCAAGGATGTTTGTATAGTGAACAGCCTTGGAAGATAGTAATAATGTCTCCCTTTAGAGCAAAGGTTCTCAACAGAGGGTGATTTTTCCCTCAGGGAACATTCGGCAAAATCCAGAGACATTTTTGATTGTCATGATTGAGCATGCTACTGGCATATAGTGGGCAAAGGCCAAAGAGTTGCTAAATATTCTACAATTCACAGGACAGCCCCCCACAACAAATAATCTGACCCAAAATGTCAATAGTGCTGAGGTTGAGAAACCATGTGCTAGAGTGAAGAGTGAACAAGCTTGCTGCCCGTTATAAAATATTCAGGTTTGCTAAGCTCAGGATTCCTCTCCTGTGATACATCCTACTCTCTGTGCAGGCATCATCTGGTCATTTTGTATCACTTGTGAGAATTGAGGCTCAGGAAAATCATGCAAAAGTGTGGATACTTTTGCTACTGCTTTTCCTGTGAGTAATATACTGTCTCTCATCTCTGACCCAGGAGACACATGTCTCTACTAGCATTTATCAAACTATGGCAGTTAGATTAAAAGTAGGGTAAAATTGCTGACCATTCACATTTCTTGACAAATTGTCCTGTATATTTGTGTGTGTGTGTGTGTGTGTGTGTGAGGAAGATCAGCCCATGAGCTAACATCTGTTGCCATTCTTCCTCTTTTTGCTTGAGGAAGATTGTCCCTGCGCTAACAACTGTACCAATCTTCCTCTATTTTGTATATGGGACACCACCACAGCATGGCTTAATGAGCGGTGCATAGGTCTGCACCTGGGATCCAAACCCATGAACCCCAGGCCACCAAAGCAGAGCATGCAATCTTAACCACTATGCCAACTGGGCCAGTCCCTGTCCTATATTTTAGATCATAAAAGATAAATGCAAAAGTAAGTGACTTTTGAAAGTGTTTTCAATCTAGATGGCACAAAAAAGAATTAGTTGATTAATTTTCTAAGTACTTTCATAAAACTATATTAAAAGATAAGCAACCCAGTAGATAAACAAACATATGATCATGTAATTTACATTTTTATTTTTGTCTATTTTTTGTAATAATCGTATTCTATTTATTTAGAAAACTGTCCTTATCTTCAGGCTGTACATAGTTTTTATGGCTGAAGTATCATGATGACTTCACTTTATTTTCAAATGATTCAGAAAAAATGTATATATATGTGTGTATGTGGAAAGAGAGCGAGAATGAGAATATGGCAGAATGTTAAAATGTAGTAAATCTAGGTAAAAGATAGGGATGTTCCTTGTACTACTCATTTAAGTTTTCTGTAAGTTTAAACTGTTTCAAAATGAAAAGATGGGGAAAGTAAAAGAAACAGGTGACAAAGATCTGTGCTCAGTAATTTAGGACTGCACATGAAAACTCGGATTTACATTTTTTAAAAGACATGGTAGGCTTATAAACAATAAAAAAGATCTGCCTTATTCATAATTTTAAAAATGCAAATAAAATTATTTCTCTGATTGGCAGAAATTTTTAAGCTTGATCATATTCAATACTGACGAAGTTTGGGGAAAAGGCACTCTTATCCACTCTAGGCGGCAATATGATTGAGAGTAAACATTTTGGAGGAAAGATTTGAACAATGAATAAAAACTTTTTAAACACACATAGTCTATAATCCAATATTCATATTTCTAAGATTTTACTCTATAGACATACTCTTAATGTTCATCAAGACCAAGTACAAGGATATTCATTGTATGGTTTCTTGTCCTAGAAAAAAGTAACAACAATCTAAGTTCATATCACTAAAGCAATGGTTAAATGTTTGGTGCATCCATTTATCATATGCAGCCACTGAAAAGAATGGTTCAGGAATGTATGTGCTATTGGAGAAAGAACTCCAAGGTTTGTTGGTAAGTGAAAAAAAAAAAAAAGCCAAACATAATATAATGTATTTTGTAGATTCCCTTTTCTGGGAATAAAATAGATACAGACAGATGTGGATAGATAGACAGAGGAAGACAGATAAGATTGGCATGTGGGATGGTGAAAGGGCAGGTGGCACAGGTAGGCTCTGAACATACAGAGTTTAGAATCAAAAGCAAAAACTTCTGTCGTCATGCACACATGTAAGAATAAGAATAATGACACTGAACAAAAGGGGGAAAATTGTGAGATGCAATGGTGTCTGTGAACCCCCTGCATCAGATAAACTTGGGGGAAGTCTCAGCATTATATTTCTGCTGCCCTTTCCCTGCCCCCTCACCACTGTCCCTGCCCTCCCTAATCTTCTGGTTCCGAATCTCTGGGTCCCAGAACTCAGAAATCAGCGCTTTCAACAAGCTTCCCTGCTACCCTTGGCCTCACAATGTCTGAAAACCAACAGAGTAGCTCTCCGTTTTATGAGCATGCTGAAACCGGCTAGCCGGAATGTCTTGATCATGTTTCCTCCTGGCTGCACCATCCGTTCTTGCCTGAGGTCCACTCTCCCATCTCTCCTGTGTAAAGGAAGAGGTATCCTCCTTCTCTGCCAAGGTGTTCTCAACACCTGCCTGTTCACGATCCCCACCTGCCTTTCTCCTTCCCTAGTCCACACCTTTAGACAACATAAAGAACCTCTGGATCATATTTTTGCGGGCCTGATGGTATGGTTGAATCCATCTTTCAGGTTGTTTTAAGTTATGGGCTGCAGTGGCAAGACAAAAATTGAACGTAGGGCAAAATAACAAAAAAAATACTAATGTTTAAACATCAACATTTATATGAACAGCTGGGTCTTTGATGAGTTTCAGTCTATAATGGTCCTTATACAAAATGGAAAAAGAGAAGGAACTAGCAGAGATAAAGATAAAGGCTGCCTTACAAACAGGTAGCCCCTTTCAGTTTAAGAGGAGAAGTTCGGTAAGAACGAAAAGTGTTCTGTGAGGAGAGCTGTGGTTCGGGGTCATTTTACTTTGATTCTTCTGATCGCCCAAGGTTACAACTGCCAGGAAGGTGTCAGAATAATAAAAGACCTGCTTCTAAGGTCTACCCATCTTTGCAGTATTAATTAATTTCTACTACTACCCAATTTAGATTGACATGCCAATTTACAACCATAAAAGCACAAGGTTCCTTTCTGTTAATTTTGCTTTTCGTTTAGATTTACAGCCATTTGGTTTGGTTTGGTTTGGTTTTCTTGGTAGGCATTTTTAAGGACAACTTTTGGCACTTTTAGTACTAAAATGTTAGTCATTACATTTTTAAAGGTAATGTCCTTCAATAAAGTAATTAAAGGTGTTGTCCGTGAGACCCAAATACTTATTACTCAGTGTCCCTCCCAACTTGAAAATGTTTACTGACCTTTCCAGTCAAATTTTTCTGACTCCTGGGTGTAGCAGAGCAGTGCTTTGCCTGAGCAACTAGTTTGTTTTCATCCTATTGACATGGAATCAATAATTCATCATATTGTGCTTTCTCCGTTGATTTCCTAAAAGCTCAAGGCCAATTTATGGCCCACTTCCAGCGCACATGAAGGAAGCCTCACTCACGCAAACTCTGAACTCACCTCACCCCATGTTTGTTCTTTCTTTGTCTTCGTTTTCTCTTTTGCTCTATTTGCTCACTTGGTTGTATCATGTATTCTTTCACAGAGTGATTAAATAATTTTTGGAACCAAGCAGAATATAAACAAAAAAGTTAGACTCGGGCATTGCAAGAGTTCCCACTGAAACAAGGTTTTGCCTCATTATGCTCACCTCTTCCTTCCTGGTTGACAAAAATCATTCATTTTTTTTTAACAGTGTTTTGTTTTTTTTTTTTGCAGAGAAGATTCACCCACAGGTAACATCCGTTGCCAATCTTCCTCTTTTTTTCCTCCTCCAAAGTCCCAGTGCATGGTTGTAAATCCTAGTTGTAAGTCCTTCTAGTTCTTCTATGTGAGCTGTCACCACAGCATGGCAACTGACAGATGGCTGGTGTGGTTCTGCAACTGGGAGGTGAACCCAGGCCACCAAAGTCGTGAGAGCACTGAACTTTAACCACTAGGCCATCAGGGCTGGCTCCAAAAATCATTCTTAAAAGTAAAAATGTCCCTTCGTGAGTTCTTAGCTACCTGTCAAGGCATCAGCATCATTTGTTCAGTAACAGAAACTTGGAATTACCATTTGTTCCCATTAGTATCCCATGTACACAAAGTGTGTCACTGCCTTCCCAGAGGCTGATCAGAAATCTTTCTTTCATCTGCTGTTTGTTGACTGTTCAGTGCTGTGAAGGATTCCTAGGAAAGCTCTTCAGCCACAAACCTCCTTTCTCTCAATTGCAGCCTCAGTGATTAGGAAGGCACAAAATAAAAAGAAACAAACAAAATCCCACTGCAGAACGGTCCTATGGGGCAGCATTCACTCTTCCCCTACTTTCAGTGTTTAGCGGTTCTTGGCATTACCTGCCTCTTAGTAGCATGTTTCTTTATATTTGTACAGAAAAATCAGGCTTTCTCGCAATTCTGTTTATTTGGCTTTCTGTTCTTGATCAAGCAATACATTTTAAAAAGGTCTGTGTTCTTAGCTTAATATTATTCATTTAAGAGCATTTCAACCTGGATGTGAACTCCAAACATGGGGATATATGTGCACAAATGTTTTCAAGAGTACAAATGAGTGCATCCTTTTAAGGGAGCTCCTTCAGATCAGTGGTTCTCCCAGCAACGTACAACTGTGGGACTGTGACTTTTCCCCAGGCTAGGCAGGAACAAGTGTCTTTGCAGTGACGCAGGAGGCTGGGCAGGAAGTGTCAGCTAAGTGTATTTGGTGACTCATATCCATCTGCTCTCCGGCTCGCTTGCAGTTTGCTCATTAGCATCAGTGCTGGGGGCTAATGGATGCTCAGTAGGAAGTAATTTTTCTTTGTAAATGTCTGGTGAAAAATGGAAATGAAAACCCAATGAGGGCTCTGCTCCTAACAAAGCTTTCCAAGGTTGACAGAGATCGTTTGGGGAGGTCTGGTTACAAGGTTCAGTGATGAATTTCATGTCTTAGGACTGATTACCTTCCTCCTGAAGATAGGCTTTCAATCACAAAAAGATAGTATGAAAAATAAGTAAAGAGAAGTTAAAGAGGTTATATTTATCTCTATTGTCTATCTGTGTGTTTCTTTTTTAAATTATTAGAGGGAAATTGAAAAATACCATGCATTCATTATGTATCCAAGCACCAAGTGTTTTGTTGGTAAATGTTTGACAACTGTCTCTGGGGAAAAAAGAAGAGGCCCTGGTTTCCACTGTTTCCTGATCCCCCTGGTGTAAATACCCTCCCCATGGCCAATTTCAAGCTGCAACATGTCACTCAATATAGAGGGGGAAAAATTTCAAACATTCAGTGCTCTTGTGAGCTGGTAAGCACCCAGCTCAACACCACCAGCCCTCTCAACACAAATGGGGCTCATCTTTATGTAGAATGAAAAATCATCATCCTCTTTCACAGAGGCCCCCCCAAAAATCAAAGAGTGATTCTGTTTGGCTAAAGTCCACATATATATGTATTTGTATACTTTTTTCAAGTTCGTACTTTATCTGCTCTCATTCCTGACTCACTCAGATCTCTTGGGGGTCCTCTAGTTGCCTAGGAGGAATATTTGAAAGGCTATAGAAATGGCCAATTCACTGAAGATAAAAACTGGGGTGTCCTCTCATATTAGGAAGGTTATTTATTTATTATCACAAGACTCTCCCACCGTGGCACAAAACCATTGATACACTAACCATATGGAGTAGCTTATTGCCCATTATTGCAAGCTTTTTTAGATTTTTGTTTTTGTATCTAAATTTTTAATGCTTTTGGTGCTAATTATTTTTATGGAAGTTATAAGAGGAGATGATAGAATTCTGGGAATATGTAGAGACTATATGTCTTTATTTACCTTTAGAAAGTGATGTGTAAATATTGCTACTTAAATGAATAAAATCTAACACCTGATCAATTTAATGTCACAGTTGTAGATCCATTATGTAGAAAACAAAATGGACCGTAGGTAAAGCACAACCAAACGATTCCACATTAAAACTCCAGAATGCATAGGACTTTAAGATAAAAGAGAAGGAAGAAGCAAGATTGTGAATCAGCCTGGCTGCATGGTCCTCAAGGCCTAGAACAGTGGGTCAGAGCTTGGGCCCTGGAGCCGGACTGCTTGGTCCTAATGGCAGCTCTCCCACCTGCTAGCTGTATGATCTTGGGAAGCTGCTCATTCTTTCTGTGCCACCCTTTCCTCCACTGGTAAGTGATGATCATAATAATAATACCTAACTCACTGGGCTATAAACAGTATTAAATCTGTCAATATTTAATATGCCTACAGTGGATTGCTCTCAAGATGGTGGCGTAAGCAGACTCTGGACTCATCTCCTCCCATGAACACAACCAGATTACAACAATTTTTGGAAAAATTACCCTGGAGAGAAAACTGAAAACTGTATAAAAAGAACCCCCACAGCAAGGGACAGTCCTGACTAAGGCGGAAGAGGCAGAAATTCCTGCTGGAGAGGAAAAAAGCCACCTTTGGGAGCAGTGGAGCTTCTCAGCTGGCCAGGCAGGAACCACCCTAAGGTACGCAGCCCTCCCTGGAGGAGTGAGGTCCGGAGCAGGGGCAATACTGCTATAAGCATCCTTTAGACTCAGCCCAACTGAGACGAGGGTCTTACTGTCTGGCTTTGCTGGCTATTAACTTCAGCAAGGATACCCCTAGAAAAGCTATCAGCAGAAAGCCGAAAACACCCGGGTCTTAAAGGGCCCATGCACAAACTCACTCATTGCAGCAACCTAAAATCACCAGAGAGAAGGCTGACAGTCCTCTGGTGAAACAAGACTCACCTGGTGGGCTCTGGGGTCATCTTGGTGAGAGGAGTGACCTCTCTGGAGACTGAGACCTTGGTGGGGGTCATTGTTCTGAGCTGGTCCAGGCGTGCTGACACGGACCCTGGTGGGGGCCATTGAGGTTCATCCTTTGGCCTGTTAGCCCATGGGTCTGCCACACCCACTAGAGAACAGATTTAATCCAGTTCTGCCTGGGCAGACAACCAGCCCTAGCCACTGGCCCTACCTAACAGCAAACCCTCAGGCTACTTTTCAGCCTGCATTGACTGGGTGCCTTGATCCTCTACAAGCAGGCAAGTGTGTCTGCCTCTGTGGGGCAGGGCCTTTGTGAGGACCAGGTGAACTGTGGGGGGCATTGGTGGAGAGGTGGGGGCCTCTGCAGTGCAGCATCAGGGTATGCTCCAGGGGGTTCAGAAGTGTGCATGGATGGACCAGGACTGTGTTGACTGTGGTCCTGGTGGGGAGAGTGCCCCCCCCCATGAGGCTTATCAGCTGCAGAAGACCTATTCTTCACAAATAGCCCTAAAAAGGATCAGCCCCACCTTCCAAAGCCTGAAACAATTGAGTGCTCCCATGCCTAGGGCCAGCCCCACTCAGCTGCACTCCTAAGAGAACTGACAACAGCCTCGTAGGCCTGAGGCCTATCACAACTGTACACCCCTGAGCCTAGCATCCAGCTACACTGGGTACCAACCCAATTAAGAGGAAAACTACAATAGAAGTGTGCTGATAGACTTTGTAGCCAATGGTGCTGAGGCTCCCCAACCTGGATTTACAAACAGCTGGCCAGGGAAGGAAAGACTAGACTCCCTGGGTACCTGCAATAGGAGCAACCCTGCCACAGCAGAAGGACACAAGTAGCCCACAAAGAGGTCACTCCTGGATCTTCTGGACTAGTGACAAGAAGGAAGCAAACTGCTGGGCCTCATAAGGCATCTCATACATAAGGCCACTTCTCCAAGATCAGGAGAAATAGCTGACTCACCTAATACATAGAAATAAGCACAGAGAAAGAGGCAAAATGAACAGACAAAGGAATATTTTTGCAAGCAAGGGAACAGGACAAAACCCCAGAAAAAGGACTAAATGAAACAGAAATAAGTGACCTTCTCAAAAAAGAGTTCAAACAAAATATCATGAGGATGCTCACAGATATGGGGAGAAGAATGGATGAACACAGGGAGCACATCATCAAGGAACTAGAAGATATAAAAAGAAACCAATCAGAAATGAAGAATACAATACTGGAAATGAGAAATTCACTAGAGGGACTCAATAGCAGAGTAGAGGATGCAGAAGAATGGATCAGCGAGCTAGACAAAAGACTAGAGGAAATCACCCAAGCTGAACAGAAGAAAGAAAAAAGAATTAGACAGAATGAGAACAGTGTAAGGGAACACTGGGACAATATCAAGTGTGCTAACATTCGGATTATAGGGGTGCCAGAAGGAGAAGAGAGAGACAAAGGGGTAGAAAATCTATCTGAAGAAATAATAGATGAAAATTTTCCTAACCTGAGGAAGGAAACAGACATCCAAGTTCAGGAAGCACAGAGAGCACCAAATAAGATAAGCCCAAAGAGGCCCACACCAAGACAGATTATAATTAAAATGTCCAAAACTAAAGATAAAGAGAGAATCCTAAAAGCAGCGAGAGAAGGGCCACAAGTGACCTATAAAGGGAAGCCCATCAGGCTATCAGCGAACTTCTCAGCCGAGACCCTACAGGTGAGAAGAGAATGGCATGACGCATTTAAAGTGCTAAAAAGAAAAAAGCTACAGCCAAGAATACTCTATCCATCAAGGTTGTCATTCAGATTGGAAGGAGAGATAAAGAGCTTCCCAGACAAGCAAAAATTAAAGGAGTTTATCACCAAGAAATCAGTTCTGCAAGAAATGCTGAAGGGACTTATTTGAGTGGGAAAGCAACGACCACAAATAGACATAAAAAAATATATATCAAAAAATCAAAACAACAACAACAGAAACTAGGCAATAAAACCACTTGTAAAGGTAAAAATATACTAAAGGTAGTAGATCAACTACCTGTGAAGATAACGTGAAGATTAAAAGACAAATGTACTAAAATCACCTATCTCAATGATAAGAGGGTAATGGATAGACACACACTAAACAAGAGACTATATATGATTTGAAAAACATAAAATGTGGGAAGAAGGGAGTGAAAAAGTAGAGCTTTTAGAAAGAGGTCAAGCTAAGGAGTCTAGCAACTCGATATAGACTGTTATGTACATAGAATATTAAATAGGATCCTCATGGTAATCACAAATCAGAAACCTATAATAAGCAAGCAAGAAAATAAGACAAAAGAAATCAAACATATTACTAAAGATAGCCATCAAACCACAAACATTGTTAAAATGTCCATACTTCCTAAAGCAATCTATAGATTCAACACAACCCCTATCAAAGTTCCAACAACATTTTTCACAGAAATAGAACAAAGAATCCTAAAATTTATATGGAACAATAAAAGACCCTGAATAGCCAAACAATTCCTGAGAAAAAAGAACAAAGCTGTAGGTATCACACTCCCTGATTTCAAAATATACTACAAAGCCATAGTAACCAAAACAGTGGTACTGGCACAAAAACAGACACAAAGTTCAATGGAACAGAATCGAGAGCCCAGAAATAAGCCCACACATTTATGGACAGCTAGTATTTGACAAAGGAGCCAAGAGCATACAATGGAGAAAGGAGAGTCTCTTCAACAAATGGTGGGACAACTGGACAGCCACATGCAAAAGAATGAAAGTAGACCATTCCCTTACACCATGCACAAAAATCAACTCAAAATGGATTAAAGACTTGAATGTAAGACCCGAAACCATAGAACTTTTAGAAGAAAACATAGGCAGTATGCTTTTCGACATCGGTTTTAGCAGCATATTTTCAAGTACCATGTCTAACCAGGCAAGGGAAACAAAAGAAAAAATGAACAAATGGAACTACATCAAACTAAAAAGCTTCTGCACAGCAAAGGAAACCATCAACAAAATGAAAAGACACCCTAACAATTGGGAGAAGATATTTGAAAACCATATATCAGATAAGGGGTTAGTATATATTATGATGTACATCCAAAAGCTATATACTGTTATAACCCAATGTTACTGCAATTAAAAAATAAATAAATTTATTTTATTTATTTATTTATTATTTTATTTATGAAATTGAAAAAAAATGCCTACAAAGGCATTTTATAAATAATACATAACTTTTTGCTAAATGTTTGCTAAATAAACATGAGAATTTTCAAAGACTAAGGAAATCAAGTGGATAAAAGATCTAATCTAAACTGTTCAAGGGAGCTGACTTACAGAAGAAAGTGTAAGTTAGTCTAATAAATTACATGAGCACTCAATACCACTCCTGCTTCCTCATCATGCAAATTAATGCTAATACAGCACACTGGATTGCAAGTAAAACACTTAACAGTCTTGGTGAAAGAAGCTACCTCTTTCTATTTCAATCTACCTGGAGAAATTTATTAAATGTGAACATTCAAATAGTCCAAAGGGCACCATTCTGATTATCACAAAGACATTCATAGAGCCATGGAACACTTCCATCTCCACAGTGTTTAATGGCAGTGGCAGGGGTAGAGAGAGGGTATGGATCAAGACTCCTAAGGAGTTCTGAGGTATTACTAGTCATACCTGAAATGTCACTGTAAGTATTTCATAGAGCTATGAATCACAGCTCCTGTCAAATATCAGAGTCCTTAAGTTGGATTTAAGTCAAGCATTCTTTCCACTCTATGAACCCTCAGTGATGATAATGAAGTGCGTCAGTGTTAGTCTTGCGCATCAGTGCATCAAAAGAAGAGACAGGCCTACGTCTTCTATGGTGTTTGACCTTTATAATCCTCACCTGCTCTCTTTTGGTTCCTCCTAATCTTCTCTTACTGCCCACCTCCCCATAAGTTTCAAATCTTCCTTTCCTGAACCAAAAAAATGGACCTTGTCTCTACCAACTTTCACAGAAGCCTGTTCACTACAATCACTGATAAGATTTAAAAATATATGTATATTGATAATGTCTGAGTCAGAATTTCTTTCCAGATAACACATTTTAGAAGGACACTTGTGGAAATATAGTCTCATAATGATTCTAACCATGGGCATTTCAGGCATGTGGCAGACTAGCAAAAGGACTAAGGGGAATCATTTTGAGCAAGTAGGTATTTCCAAAGAAAATGTGTTTTCCAACTTCTTCTTGAACTACACTACGTAAGTGGTCACTTTCTCTACCTGAAAGGATTTTCTCCCATATTAAGACTCCCAAAAGTATTCAACATTTCCCCTAGTTCATCTGGTTTCACTGGTCATTTAGATTTTTCACATTTACATACATATTTTTACAATACATATTTTTACAATTAAAAATTACAAAAAAATACATATTTTTACAATTCATTTGCTTTTTATTTTGTAATATCTAATAGGGCAAATGAAAATTAGATATCTGACTTTTAAGTCACATTGGATAACAAAACAGAAATTGTGAAAAACAGCTGGGAAATAGATACTTCTTATATTCTTTAGACATACGTATTTTTAAATGAAACAATAATTAAATCATACATGCACCATTTTCATGATCATCTCAAAAAGTCACTTCAGCATAAGATGGTACCACAAAATAGCGAGTAGTCATTATTTGAGTGCTGGATATGTATCCTTTGTCTCATATGTGTCATCTCATATGACCTCCCAACAAGCAAAGGAAGTTAAGTTTTCCTGGCTGCAGACATTGATGTTGCCTACGGATTAGCTATTCCCACCTTCTTCCTTACTAGCAAAACTCGAATTTTATTCAGAATGTCAACACATTCAGCAAAAATATAATGTCTTAGATTCCTTTGTAGCTGGGAGTAACTTTGTGTCACAGCTCTAGCCAATGAGGTGGAAATGGAAGTCTATTGGGTTGGTGAGGCTTTTTTCCCTCATAAAAATTCAGCTGGCATGCCCCTTTTGAACTCTACCCTTCCCTCCTTCTTGCCTAGAGTATGAATATTATGCTTGGTGTGCACTCGTAAAGACAAAAACTATACACTAAGGATGGTGGAGCAGACAAGTAGAAGCAGCCCAGGATAATGAGAACAGGAGGGAGCAGACATACCAACTCTGAACTGCCGTTTTCCAGACTCTTCAATAAATGAGAAAAGCAAATCCTTTGTTTATTCAAGCCATTGTAGTCAGAGTTCTGTTACATGTAGCCAAATACAATAACTTCTATACCACTTTTTACATATAAGAAAATATAAGATTGGGAGTTCTGGTCCAGGATGATAACCTAGGAGGCTCCTGAACTCTCCTCCTCCCACAAACACATTGAATCTATAGCTACACATGGAACAATTTCCTCTGACAGAAATCCAGAAACTAACTGAGTGACTCCTATACACTGGGTGAATAAGAAAAAAAACACATCAAAATGAGTATAAAAAGCTGAGACACACTCTTGTCAGAAACCCCATCCCCAATACAACAACATACGATTGGGAGGAAACTGACAACTCCCAGCTTCCTCCTGAGGAGTGAAAAGTTTGGACCCAATATCTAGCACCTCAACTTTTAAGACTTCCACCTGACAGGTCCCCAAAACACCTAACTCTGAAAGCCAATGGGATTTGTATCCATGAGCCCCACAAGACTATAGCAAACAAAGAAGCAGTTCTCAATAGTCTCTAAAGGACGTCATGGCTGTCCCCCTGGGGCTGAGTACAAAGGGAGCAGAACAAAATGCCCACTTCCCAGTCTTTCCCTGACAAGGGTTTCTCTGCCTACTATATAAGCTGCTGCCTGAAGGTGAGGCTTCTAGTTTAGCACACATCTAGGGGCTGATTGCAATCCTCCCCAGAGACTGAAGGGGCTAGCAGAAACCCCCTCTGCAATCCCTCTGCCCTATTCCATGCCTCCAGTATCTCCCTGAAAAGAGCCTGTGCATATGTCTGGTGCTCCAGCTTCTGTGGCTGCCACCCAGAGGATGCACCCCTTGATCATCTGGCTCTGATGGCCAGTGGGGCTTGTGTTTGTGGGTCCTATAGAACTGTAGCAAACAAAAAGAAGAGTGGTTAACTGGCTATCCCCCCAGGGCTCAGTGCAGAGGGAGCACACAGAAATGCGCAGCTCTCAGACTATCTTTCCCTGAAAGAGGCCTCCTTGCATACTTCAAAAGCTGTTGCCTGAGTATCTGGCTTCCCAACAGCCTGCATCTAGGTGCTGACTGAGATCCTCTCCTTTGGGACACAGACATGTCTTGGCACACCCTCAACTACTGGGAGCCACTAAGAACAACAAAGGTGCCTGGACAATCACAAAGGTTTGAGAGACAACCAAGAGCATAGACGAGGCTGAACAATAAGGTTTGTCTCCTACATTAGACCATTCTGTCAAGACTGGGAGAAGTGGCGTGACTGTTTTATATAATGCACAGAAACTAACACAGAGAGTCAAGGAAAATGACAAAACATAGGAATATGTTCCAAACAAAAGAACAAGCTAAAACAGACCTTGATGAAATGAAGATAAGTGATTTACCCGACAAAGATTCAAAATGATTGTCATAAAGATGGACACCAAGGTCAGGAGAACAATGCATGAAGAAAGTGAGAATTTCAACAAATAGGTAGAAAATATAAGAAAGTACCAAACAGAAAACACAGAGATGAAGATTACAATAACTGAACTGAAAAATTCAATAGAGGGGTTCAACAACAGACTAGAGGAAGCAGAAGAAGAAATCAACAAACTTGAAGACAGGTTGGTGGAATTCATCCAATCAGAGGAACAAAAAAGAAAACCAATTGAAAATAAAATACAAGTTTGGACATAGTAAGCTGCAAAGCCATAGTCACAGAGCTCCAAGATTTGGACTCAGTTTTCTTTCATGCAGAGCCCATGCTCTTTCCACTCTTCCATACTGCTTTTATAGACAGGGGGACATTCCATGTTAGCTCTGGAAAAGACCTTATGGGGTATCCAATCAAAATCTTCATTTCAACCATGAAGAACCTGAGGCCCAGAATAGTTAAATAATGTGTCCTAAAGTGTGATCAAGAACAAAATAAAACAGTCCAGTGCTCTCATCACTCAGAAATCACAGGGGGAAAGCAAAATGGAAAATTAACTTGAAGCCAAAATCAAATGCCTTTGATTCAGGAAAAAGAAAGTGAGATTAAGAATTCTAAAGAACATAAGAAAAAAAAATACAAGTTTATTACAACAGATTGTGTTGGCAGTGGTGAGGCGTGGTGTTGCAAGAAGCAGATATTTTGGTATCACAGAGGAAGATGTGAGGATTTCCAGGAAACAGAAAAGCTGCAGCTGAGGAGCATAGCCTTTGAATGACCCAGCAATGGGTCTTATCAGGAAGGCTCTGTGATGACTTTCACTTGTATATTCTTACACCAAGCAAGGCCAAACAAAAATTAGCTTCTAAAATTTAGAAGTCAGCATTTATGATGTATCTTTTGAATATGTCCATAGTTCAAGGCCCCATTCTTGCTTCACAACCATATCACTATACATATCATGTGAAACAAAGCAGGTATGTAAGTAATGTACACAATAATACACACACATATGCTATATAGAGGTAGACACAGGAAAAAAATTGAAAACAATACATCAAAATATCAATGGTTATTTCAAAGGTAGGACACGACAGATTTTTTTAATTAGTCTCATTGCTTTTCTATATTTCCTAAATTTCTACACTGAATATATACTACATTTATAATAGAAGAGTAAAAAAACATTTAAAAATCCATTTGAAGACTATATAGTACTATAGTTACAACACAAACAAACAAATAGAACTTGGGACTTTCAAATATATTTTCACATTAAATATCAGTTTAATTCTTACAATCAACTAATACATAAGACGTTCCAATACAACCATTCAACAATCAGTTATATTACATTTGCTCACCACCAGTTTTGATGGTAGAAGGAATGAAAAATGTATAAGATGTGGTAAAAGATGCTTCTTAAAAAATCAGATCTTGAGCCAGCCCTGATAGCCTAGTGGTTAAAGTTTGGCGCACTCACCACTTTGGCAGCCCGGGTTTAGTTCCTGGCGGCAGAAGGACACCACTTGTCTGTCAGCAGCCAGGTTGTGGCAGCAGCTCACATACAAGAACTAAAAGGACTTACAACTAGAATATACAACTATGCGCTAGGGCTTTGGGGAGGGAAAAAATCAGATCACTATTATTTTGTTTAGTTTTCCAAGACTGTGAGCTAAATTACAACCCTATGCTATATTTGAAAATATAAATGCCACACCAAAATTTAATAAGCCACTTACTCTCGCTAAAATGAAAGCTGACTTAACTCATCAATGTAATTATTAAGCATTAAAATCATTTATTGGTAGTTGTTTGTTTTAGAAAAATGCATTTAAACTTAAAATCTCTAACCTAATGTTGAGGAGGAAGTGATCATGGTATATCTTAAAAAGAATGTTGTCTCAAAATGTTAAAGAAACCTTTTCATGCAAATAGTTTTGAATGTCTATTTTGAAAAATCGTTACTATTGAAAAAAAAACTAGGTAAAAAGTGCAAACATTATTTAAACAAAAAATTTACATTCAATTCATAGATTCACATATTCAGAAATATTTTACTTTCAACAAAGTGACATTAAAAAATAGGGAAAAGACAATAAAACAAACTTTTTAAAACTTTTTAAATATTGATACAAGGAAAAGTACGCCCTATAGACATTTGTCGTTTTGGATTGCCCAGATCTCCTCGTATTTGAGGAAATCCCAAACTGACTAAAGAGGCCAAAGGAAGTAAGATATTTCCTTTCTCAACCCCTGGGCTTGACAAGTCAGACACTGAAACCAGGCACTTTGCTGCAAGTGACTCACAGCCTGGACAGCCTGCATTATTTGTAGTGCCTGGTGCTTGAATTGAAAGTTCTGTACCATGACAGAGAGTTTCCCTGGGGAGCAGGTTCCAGAGGTGGCTGCAATAATTGGCCATTGGTGATGGCACCAGTATTGGCGTCATAGACAGGCTACGCCTATGGCCACAGCTTGGCTGGTTTTGTGTGCATTTGTTCCTGCCCATTTTCTAAGTCTAGTTCTTCAGGGTTGCCACCAATGTTGTGAACTATTCAACGAATACTATTTTCCTTTTAAGAAAATGCTCGTGCATTTTAACTGGCCTGATCAAGACTGAACCCTTGACCATGAGATATATATGACCATATAACCCAAATTGTATCAGGTTAGGCAAAATCTTTGGATGGAGTGGAAGAGGTTCTAAGCAAAAAATATGTATGTTGATTGGGGCAGCCAACAGAGTTGACTTTGGTGAATATTTGTCATTTTGGAAGTCCAGCAAGCAACAACCTTTTTATCTGGTGTCAGTTCTAAAACAAGTGGGGAACAAGGCCTCAGCTCCCAAAAAATGAAGCCGAACAAGCTTCCTTCAGATTCCAGACAACTAGCACATAAAGCTCAGCCAATCAGATAGCACTTGGAATATGGAGGTCATGACCTGAAGCCTCATAAATAGTCATAGATTACTTATTATGAGTTTGGCAGAGTTGAAAGTACATCCACAGAGCAGAAAGAATCCAGGAATAGCAGAGTTGAGTCATGGCAGCTGCTCTTCAATGCAACAGCACAAGGGCGGTGGTCTCAGCATTGCCATGGAAGGATCTTGAGTGTTACTGGCCTCCTTTGGTGCCTGCCTGGTGCTCCAGCGTCCCATTGCTTTCATGAGCAACCAAATTTACTCCCAACAAAATTCCTTTTCCATCTTATTTAGACAGCTATTTCTATTACTCACAGCCAAATACCCTGATTGTTAAAGAGCCAAAGACCCAAAACTCTAAAATTTAGGAAGTGTATTTTTCATAAATGTTAAGTTTGTGAGTGTTAGAGGCAACATATAATATTGTGGAATTATAGTTTTGCAGTCAGACAATCCAGGGTTGGGATCTCTTCTCTTACCTTTGCTACATGCATGACCTTAAATGTGTTTCTTAACTTTGCTGTACCTCACTTCCTTAATCTGTAAAATGACAATAATACTGCTTGTCTTAGATCAGACACCACGTGTCATATAGATACGGTGAGGCCCTGATGTAACAAATGCTTCCTTACTCCTCTCCCCTAAGCACACTGACCTTCTTTGTTTTTTTCTTAACTTTCATCAGATGCTTATCCTTTACTTTTTGTCAGATCACTTACCCATTTAGTGGTTTTTCCCTCCTTCACACTCCTTCACCTGGGGTCCTCTTCCCTCTCTTCATCCCCTGTTTAACTCTTACTCTCAGCTCTCAGCTCAGTGTTCACTTTTTAGTAAGATTTCTATGATTTTTCCCAGACCAAATCAAATCTATCTATTTATATATTGACTTACAGCATTAAATTCCTCTTATGCATAGAGCTTAATTATTCTTTCATTTAACAAGCATCTAATATATGCCAAACATTATTCTGGAGGTGTAGTGGTAAACAACATAATTAAGATAGCTGCTTCTACATATCACACATTCTGAAGGGTGATAGGCCATAAATATGTAAACAAATTTCACCCAGGAATAAATGGTATAAAAAATTTAAAAGTAAATGGGATTAAGAGTGAGCAGATCTTTAGTTGGAATAGCCAGCAAATGCTTATCTTAGAAGTGACATTTGAGCTGAGACAAGAATAATAGAGAAAGAATGGGAAGTTCTAAAGGAATAGCATTTCAGGGAAGGGGACTAAAACATACAAAGAGTCTGAGGCAGGAACGAGCCTGGCAAGTTCAAGGATCTCAAAGAAACCTAGTGTGACTGGAATGTAGTGAACAAGGAGAGTAGTTTGAGAGAAAGTCAGAGAAAGAGAAAGTAGAACAACACTGTCCAACAGAAATATAATGTGAGCCGAAACTTTTGGCTACATTTGTAATTTTAAATGTCCTAGTAGTCACATTTTTAAAAAGTAAAAAGCAGGTGAAATTAATATAATACATTTCCACTATAATTCCAAAATATTACCCTTCCAGTCCGCAACCACTATTTGAAAAATTATTAATAACATATTTCACATTCTTATTTCCTTACTAAGATTTTAAATCTCTTGCAGATTTTATATATACAACGTATCTCATTTTGGACTAGCCTTATTCCAAGCGCTCAATAGCCACATGTGGCTAGTAGCTACCATATTGGACAGCACAGTAGTAGATCAGTTGACCGTCTAAGTCATTGTAAGGTTTGGAATTTAGTCTAAAGAGAGTGATAACCCATTGGATGGTTTTCAATGAGAAGATAATATAATGTGAATTATCTACTGGTAATTTATGGAGTCTTTTTTTCTAACATTCAAACGTAGTAAAAAATATGCTAGAATATTTTGGTATGATATGTGAACCTAACATTTTTGCCCCAGAATATAATCAATGATACTATGTCACTTATTGACAACAATAGAGTATATATAAAAAGCAACCAATTCTCACCATCCCCACCACTTCGTCCTGGTTCAATCCACCATCACCTTGTGTCTCGATCAGAGACATTCCGTCCTGTTCTTCTCTTGCCCATCTGCAGTCTGTTCTCAACTCAGCAGCCAGAATGATCTTACTAAAACCTAAATCATACAACAAAGTCCTCAATGGCTCCCCACCTGCCTCCCTATATGTCTCACTGAGGCCTGACCTGCCTTGGCTTCCCGTTACATCTGGGACTTCACCTCATACTGGTTGCCACTTCGCTCACTCTTCCTCGGCCTCTCTGGCCTTCTTGACATTCTGAGAACATACCAGGCATCCTCCTGCCTCAGGACCTGTTCTTCTTGCCCTGTCCTCTTCCTCTCATTTCCCCTAGAAATATGACTTTTGCCCTCACCTCCTTCTGTTCTTTGCTCAAATGTCACATTTTCAGTGGAGCCTTACCTACCACCTTAATTAAAATTGCACCCATATATCCCACCACCCTCCATATCATGACCTCCTGCTTTGTTTTTCCCCTTAGTACCTATCATCATCTGACATCTTCTAATTTTTACCATTTGTTTATTTGTTTATGGACTCTTTCCTCTCATAGGAACATAAGCTCAGTGAGGCCAGGGGTTTTTGTAGTCTTTTCATCTCTATATCCTCAGTGCCTGCAAAATTGCCTGGCACATAGACGCACTCAATAAATATTTGTTTAATAAATTATGGTTTGGTCAATGTCCATCATCCCCACTATATTCTAAGCCTCCATGAGGAAAGGACTGGTGCTCTTTTCGCTCACAATTGTATCTCCAGGGACTAGTGTCCAATAAATATATATTCATTTTGTAGAAATTCAATGAATATGTATTAAACAAATATACTCATTCCCCTATATTAGATAGTATTACAAATAAAAGAATAGTTCTTTCCTGATAGTTGGACAAGATGACAATGTAAGAGCAATAGTTTGTAAACAGGAATTAAATGGGCTATAATTTATCTCACCTCAAAGATGGTGGTGGTTTGTTTATGGGGGCTGTTTATTACTTTGGCTAGAAAGGAATAAAAGAATCTAAAAAATATTAACCTGAGGTTCCTTTATTTTTCTCCAATTATGACAGCATATTTCAAGTGCATGAAAATGAACCTCATATGGTAGATCATGATCGTTCACTTCTGATGGAAAGAATTTAAGAAACAGGAAGATGTGAACACCTCAAGCAAAAATGCTCAAGTAGCTGACTATCAACCATTCCTCTCCAGATAAGTGAATGTATTTTTCTTTGTAAAACTGAGGATATCAGTATAGTTTCTTTTCTATTTTCACCTAATTCTGTCGTATTTCTTACTGTTTAATTTGCTAAAATACAGTTAAAACAATTTTACAAAGGGGATTCAAATTGTATATGATTCACAGCATTTTGTCACATAATGAATTTTTCAGGAGAACTGAAAACAATCAAAGATTTGATAATGTGCCCATGTACATTGGGTAATTTTTTCCAAGTGTGAGGAGGAATTTGCACTTTTCCACTCACACTGTACTTTGCTTTCAGTTAAAAATATGCATCAGCAAGAAGAGAGGCTGAGGTTAATGGTGCAAACATCACTAAATCAACTGGCCCACAGAGGAACTGAGTCTGTAAACGTGACTTCATTCACACGGCGTTTTCATCAACTGAATTCAGCAACCACAGTTAATTAAAGATCTAAACTGCTATACCACTCACACACTTCTAACCTACAAGTCAATCTATTCTCGTTTCGGCATCATTGAACCACTTTGCTTTAGGGATGAGCTTAATCAACAAGTCAATACCATAAAACAGCCATAAAAAATTATGTCATATAGTTTTCCTTACTGTTTTACTCTTCAGATCGAATACTCTAAGAAAATAATTGCCTTTGCAAATTGACAATTTCATGAATGATAGGAACATCAAAATTAACGCAAACTGTAACACGATCTGATTGGCTTGAAGAAGCAGCGTAGTGTGATAGTCAGAAAGACAAACTGGCATCCAGACCCTTGAGAATTCAACTCCTGCCTCTGCCTCTTACTGTGTATGACCCTTGGGAAACTTGGCTTCTCTTAGCCATAATTTCCTTATCTAACAAAATGGAGTAATAATATTACTACAAGAATTAAATGGCCTAATGGATGTTAAATGCCTGACATACAGTAACCAGTCAATGCATTTTATTATTATAGACATATTCCTTGGTAGTTGTTTCAAGGACAGATTAAATAAATCAAGAATGGAGGAAAGGAAGTTAGCAAGGGGGTTATTGCAATAATCCTGGTCTCAAAAACAGATTTGAGAGGCACTGAGGAGGCAGAATCAATAGTTGGCTGCATGTGGTGGCAGGGAGTGGTGGAAGTGGTGTAATGCAGAGAAGGGGTGACTAAGTCAGGAGAGTCTCGAGTGGCTTTCATGACGAGGATATTCTACAAAGTTCTGCAAGAGGGAGAGGTAAGAAAGCCAGCAAAAGTTACAGGAAGTACTGTCTTTATGCGAAAATCCAGTGTTCCCAGACTCTGGGCTCTGAATCCCTGGGAACTAGATTTATTGTAAGAGATATGTAAATCTACATGAACTCCCAAGCTATCCTTGTAAATAAAATAAATACTATTCCCTTCATATATTTTACCACTATTTTTTAATTCATGTCAATGTTGTAGTGCTTAATAAATTACAATTTCTTGCACCGATGTTTCTAAAGTGTAACTTTTTGTTATTATTTATACTTTTTAATTGTCAAACATCATCCCACATTTTGGTAAATGGGCCAGAATATAACTCTCTCTTCATTTTCTTTAAGAAGAATCTTTGTCCTTGACAATAATGATAATTATGCCTATCCAGTTCTTGGTAACCACCTTCCAATTTCAAAAATTTTCTGATTACTTGAGATTTAATAAATGCAACCAAAATGGGGAGAAATTGAGAAAGAAGCCATGGAATATTCTGCTGTATTCAAACAATGTCATACTTGTTTGGTAATTGTTTTTATTTGTATCAGTTATTTCAGTTATAGTGACTGGTTCCATAAATATTTGTACATAGCTGGGCATAATTCTGCAGAGCTTATTTGCCTATTAAAAGCTCTACTCAAGCCAAAGAACATCCAACAAATGTTTAAGTGGCAATTCCTTCAGGTGATTATAGTAGAATATATATTTCCCTGTGAAAGGACTTAACTTGATAGGTTAAAAGGAAACTAACATTAATCCAGAAGCAGAGGGAAATGCTAAACAGACAGATGAGTTGCAAACACTGCCTGCCTGCTGTTTTGATACACCAAGGACACTAGTCATAGGATCTGCATTTTCAGTTAGGTTGTACACAGCAAAGAAAAGTTAGTATTATCCAAGTCAGTAAGGATATGGGGAAATAATTGCTACCAGCTCGTCTTTCACCACCAACCCTTTTCACAGCCTACTTAATAGCTCTCCAAAAAAGAATTTGAGTAAGAAAAAAATATTCAACAATTATTTGAATAGGATGACAAGTTTACTTATTTTATTTTATTTTTCCCTGGAAGCCCAAAACAAGAGTATTTCTAACCTCATTAAGTCAGTTACAGTGTGCATTCCGCTACCCTACCCACTCCATCACTACCACCACCCATCGCCACTAACACCCTACACACACACACACACACACACTTTTTTGTTTAGAAATATTTTGGTGGCGTTTAATATATAGAAGAAATTTTTACCACATGGTACGCATTGTTAGCTCTATAGCTGTGCTTTTCAAAACCAAACAACAGTTGTGGACTTTTGTTCTTGGTGAAAATAGCAGAGGTGAATTTGAGAAAAGATCTGACTACTCCACCAAAGGTGTAAGAGGTCCCAAAGTTAGCAGAAAACTGAGTTAGAGGACTAAGAGTCAGGAGGCCAGGCTTAAAACCAGCTCAGCTACAACTGCTGTCTAACCTGAGGCCAGTCGCTCTGGTAATCCAGGCCTCTGATTACTGGCGCAAAACGGGAGGCTAACACTAGATGATACCTATGGTCTCTTGAAGCTGTTGAATTCATTGCTTATCTGAGCTGCCTGTCCATTCATTGAAGGTTTCATACATTTTATATTCTCCCAACAAGAGACAGCCTGGCTCAGCACCATTCTGGTCCTAAGAAACTCACCTAAGGAATATAAATTTAGATCCTTTCTGCATTTGCCTAATAAGGAATCTAATTCAAATACTTACTTTGCCAAAAAGCTATGTGTAAAAAATACATATGAAAATGTGAGTAGAATGAGGCTATATGTATAGGCCGGATCAAAACTTCTAATGATTCAATAAAACCTGAAGTACCTGAAATGCTTACTAAAGCAATAACTACTAAAATGTGTTGCACAAAATGTTAAACGTGTTCCTGTTAAAAACAAAACAGGAGGGGTGGTTATTGTGGCCAAATTAGTTTGGGACTAAATGTATTAAATGGGTTAAGCAGATATTTTTTTTTTGCTGCAGAACCTCTGAGGATATAATATGAAGCTTTTCCCAAACTCACTGACCATGGAACCCTTCTTTCCCAGAGCATCTCATGCAATCACTGCTAAGAAAGCATATCCTGCCCTTTAGGATATCTGTCAAAATAAATTAGGGAAAAAATATGTTAACAAAACTTGTCAATCTGTTTTCTGATGTTCACTAATAATCGACATATCATCTTTAAGAGACATATCCAAATTTAATGTCTACTTGAGATTTTATTCAGCCAGGAATAAAATCATTTGTTTCAAATTGACATTTGTCAAATGTCTAAAGGGTTCTGAGAATCCCTGCTATGATATTCCAATACAAATATGTTATGTGTACCTTTCGAAAGTGGGCTTTGATATTTATGGACTGCAGAGCCAAATAGAAATGGGAGAAAAATGATTTTTAAAGTGATCTATGTTTGTCTTCCATGGAATTTTTTCCATCTTTTTAAAAAGAAGTTCCTTGGCCAATTCTGGCGTCTCTCAGGAAACTACAAGCCAGGGTAAACCAGGAGCCTGCTATAACACTTCATTCTTATGCATCATTTAAAAGGCATGTACGCTTCGTGTGATTCCAATAACATTAGGCATACTGAGAACGGGGGTTATGTTAGGACCCCATAAATAATGCTTCGCCCTGTCATTTAGGCTTGATGAACAAAGAAACCTTGTGGAAGGGAGAAGTTATATTTTAGAATAAGGTGTCCCACTTTGTGAATAAGTTGAAGAGGACTTCAAGCCTACAACCACAAAGATGAGTAAGAGTCTATAAAACAACACGCTTACTTTAAAAAGTTGAGATTGATTTTTTTGCAGACATGATGGTTGAGAGGGCTGTCCATGATCCATAAGTATATAAAGTACTAACATAAAAAAGTGCCCTCTCTCTCTAAGAACCAAACTAAAGTAAAAGGTTCAAAGTTAATATGATAAAGAGATTTTATTAGGGTATTCTGGGGATAGTAAATGTATCATTTTAAGCCTAAACAATACTCACCTGTGTCTGGTAGGGCTCTGAGGTGTACCTCCTAGGGAGTATGACAGAGGAGACTGAAACCCCTCCTGGGCAAAACTTAGGGAAAAAAGGACTTGAGGCACACATGTTTCGTTCAAGGATGATATGCCAGAATCAAAAGGAAGATATAACTATGAGAACAGTATCACGTCAGTCAGTCAGATTCCCCTCACCTCAGAGCTTGAAGATTCATGGTTGAGAATGAGAACATGGAAGCATCCACTAAATAACAAGTGAAGACAAGAACAGCTGGGACAGATACAGAGCACACAAGGCAACTGCACCATTGGGGCTGATCTTACCCTCACAGAAGGAGATATCGGTGGCTGATGCTCTGATAGATTCTTCAACACACTCAGCAATAGGCACTGGCAGCCTGGGCACAGACACTATTACTTCTAGAATCATCTCCATAGGGTGACATGGGTAGCAAAGCTGCTGTTTTTGACAACAGAGGTCAGTAGACGTACTATATGGAGTAAGGGTAAGAGAGAAAGAAGATAGAAGACAGGATGCCACCAGGAAGTCAAAAGGCTAAATTTGCTGATCACAGATGACATGCATCTTAAGAATGCTACAACTATTTAGTAGACATGGAAGGGTGGTCTAGAGTTCTCACACAGTGAATAGGAGCAAGGCCAGAGAAATACCAGTTTGCAACAATCATAATATTCTATTTTTATCCCCATGCTGGTGTGGCCTGAGAATAAAGAATTGCTAAAGAAAGGATTGCATAATATTGAAACTGCTTGTATTGGAATAGAGTCCTGGCTGTCTGTGGTAGTCTTTATAAAGAATGGAAAATCTCATTTAATTGAATTGGCTTAAGTTTGGTCTATTGTGAGAGGTTGTGAATTCAATAACCTGTTAAGGTCATCTCCCTATCACCACAAATGTCCTAATGAATACTGCATTTCTTTTCACCTATCACCACAAATGTCCTAATCAATACTGCATTTTTTCCCACCATATTCCCAAAGATCAGAGCACTTTGGCCCAGTCCTAGTTAAGTTTTATTATTCCCAAGCTATACATTCTAGAGTGTAAAAAAAAAAAATGCATTTAAAATAGCCATAATGATCATCTACTTGAGTATTTTTAAAATTAAATAATTTTTATAAAGATAGCTCATATTTTCATAGCATGCTAGGTATTTTCAAAGTCCTTCCATCTGATCGTGTTAACCTATAAGAAGAGGTAAGATATTTGGCAAATGAGGAAACGAACTTGTTGAACTGGCCAAGGACAAGCAACTACTGAGCAACAAAGCTGAGTCTAGCACAGTCGTCTCTGGACTGCTCATCCCAGCCAGCTCACTGAACCATACCAGAGCGTCAACTCTCCAGCACCTTCTCCCAGTCTTTGAGTCACTTCCAAAAGCTCAAATGTTCTCTGTATCAACTCCACCAAAAAATCTAAAATTATGGGCTTCTTGAAGCTACATTACCAAGAAGCACCAGGCAGTTAAATCTTCCTAAGTGTGTAAATTCTTTTAAAGTAAAAGATCCTTTTTGACTTTGAGTTTTCAAATTTTGCTTTATTAGTGTCTTTAATGAAATGAATGCCAACATTGGTTTATTTGTTTCTCTTCTGAATGTTCTTACAAAACACTCAGTGGAGTGTCCTTCTCAAGCTGCAATGCTGTTCTTTCCATGAATTGCACAACCCCACAACCCAGCCAGAAGACAGACAAGGTATCTCCCATAGAGGTCCAGTTACCCTGTGATTTTTGTCCCTCCAGCACAAGGAATGAACACATTCTAACAAAAACTAATTCACTACAGGATATAAAGAGACAACAGGGAAAAAGAAAAGACTTTCACAATAATCTGAAAAGTTTCTTTCTTCCTTGAGGAGGCAAATATTAAAGTTACTCTTTCTTGTTCATCAGTCATACAGACACACATACCTGCGCATACACAAATGTAACCAATCTACTTCTTCATAAAAATAATCTCATTAGCCTCAGTCAAGGGAATCTCCATATGACTTGTTTTTGAAGATCAACTCAACTAACTAAATCTAATATAATTCTACTTAAAGTCAAAAGTTACAAGAATGATGAAGATGCCCACCATGCCACGATATCTGGAAATTCCCCGATTTGGTGTTACATTTCATTGGTGTAAGAGTTTATATATTCCCAGCACAAAAGAAACTACACAGATGTCATTATTTATAATTATCTTCTCCTTAAAAATGAAATGTGCTATAATGCTTCCTTTTCTGATATTCTTCAGCAGATGAATAAAATGATTCATATGAAACTCATATTAGCTTTGCATTATCACAATTTTTTCTCCTTTTTTGTTTCCTCACTTCCTGGCTATACTTTAATATAACTTTATTAAATTCAAGAGGTAGCTTTAGAAATAAGACCTTATACATCTAAGGAACCTCATTTTGAATTCATCCAAAGAATGCAAGAAATGGCATTCTGAAAGCTTTGCAGCGGATGCTATAAGCCACATACAAGTTTTTGGCCATCTCCATGATTACACTTGACAGAGTTGTCTGAACCAAAATGCCCAGGATAATGAAAATCTCTTTTGACCTATAATCTTTAAAAAGACATTTTATAAGGGAAAGTAGACCCCTATTACATATAGTATATGTACTATATATATATATATATATATGAAAAATATATATACATCTCTCTATATATTTGTATACATATGTATATTTAGCAGCGTCTTTTTTGGAGGGCCTTCTCTTTGTTATTTCCTGATCATAAAAAAAATACAATTTTATTTTGAACATAGTAAAACCTCCATTATAGAGTATGTGTGAAAATCTCTTGAAAGGTTTTAGATAACACAGAACATAGCAGACATTCATTAATATCATTTATCCTCAAAGCTAAAAAAGCTAGTTTTCTTATTCATTCAAAATCTCTTTGCCTTAGTTCCTGAGCTACTTAGGGTTTTAAAGGCCTAAAATTTTCATCCTGGGTTTTTACCTAGCAGCTTTCAAGGTTTTCATGGCACCCAAGACTGTAGAAAGAAATTCTACAAGTAGAATCCCTTAGAATTGACTTCACAGGCACATGGCAATTATACAGCAGAATTTCCGCCTTGGGATGAGGGGAAATATATATTAAAAACATAGCCCAGCTCTAGAGAGCAACCATCAAAACAGATCCACAAGCAGAAAGGGGGACAATTAAATATCTCTTTTGCTCCCTCTGCTGGTTGGTTTCATAAAATAAAGAACGGGTTCTTTGATCTCTCTCCAGAAATGCTGATGCATTTTAATTTTCCCAGACAGTCAGAATTTGGGTGTTAAGACTTGTCTATTTGGTTTCCTATGATTGAGCTGTTGAGTCTTTGCTTGTCTAAATTACAAATGAGTGTGAAATATTAGATAGAGAGAGAGAGACCATGAAAATGGAAGTTCCATTAGATTAACAATCCAGAGGTTATTGAGCATGACAAAAATGAATATGACATCCTCATTTTAAAATAACATGATCTCAAAGAGGGCAAAAACATTTGTATATACAATTACTTAAGAATAATTCAGTATATAATTAAGGACTAAACTGTGTCGTATTGACTACATGTTGTAGACTTCAGAAAGTAGAAAATTTTCATAAATAAGGGACAGAAGTTGGACTGAGACTCAAAAATGACTAATACAGAACACAAGCTAGAATGCAATAGGAGTGGTTATTGAAGGAGTAAGACACAGTATCACCAAGAATCCAATCTCTTGACTTCACTCCAACACAACCTTCTTCCTATACATATAATTGTAAATAATAGCAATAGCAACAACAGCATTCTCATACCTGACATAAAGAAAATATCTATATTCCAAATTAAAACATGTACATCCTCTCTCCAAAAGTGTATACGCACAATCACTCAGTTACCATGGCTATCTCTGAGAGATAGTCCTCCTCTATCTAGTTTAGTCAAGCCACTTTTGATACCCTGCTACCTATGAATCAAATAATAAAGTTAATAACTAATAATACACTCTCTATAAAATACTAGAGAATGACTAGAAGGGAGATACACTTGAGGCTACTACACGGTCCTTCTTCAATGAGATTAATCTTTCCTTTCATTTAAGAAGCTCTGAGACTACGATCTGATTCAGGTTAGGGAGGTGTGGGAGAGATCATGAATTTCCAATATGGCGAGTCACTCAGGCCACTGCCAAATCCAGAGCGATTTTAAGTAGGATCTTGGTGGGATATTATCAATTTCAATTCTAGAATCCCCATAATCAATTAGCCACTTCCAAAGTACTGTGCATGGCAAACTTTATTATTACCACTCTCATCCTGCTGATTATTATGGAAATCACACCACGGTTCTTGGCTAATTAATTGCTGCTACTTGCCCTCAGTCAATATAGGATTCCAATGTATGTGCTGGCATCATCCCCACCTAGAGATGTCAGCTACTACAGTCTTTTTCAAGAATGACAAACCCACTCACCAATGAATTTCTTAATGCCTAGTGAAGGAAATGTTTTCTATATCACCTTGAGAAACAAAGTTGAGAGATACCAAATCTCCCTAAACTCTTCGGATTTATCTTTCTGCAAGACACCAATTTATTTCTGGCATTTTAACTTCACTTGGCACATTCCATTGATAAGGCCAGATTTGAGGCAATCAGTCAAATAATCAATGAGAACCAATTCCAGGTGATCGAGCTAATACATTGAATCTATTTATTTCTACATTTATTAATGCATTTGTTCATTCATTCAACAGATATTTATTCAATTTTCACTAGGTGTCTGACAGTATTCTAGGCACTGGAAATACAGCATTCGATAAAGCAAACAAAACTCCCTGGCTTCCTGGGGTCTATATTCAATGGGGGAGGGGAGAAGACAAAAAACAAACAAATATTTTTAAATATATAGTACAATGGAAGAAGACTCTACAAAGAAACAAAGCATATTAAGGGAGATTGGGAGCACTGGAGTGTGTAATTTTAAGTAGGGGGATCAGATTAGGGTACTCTGAGGAAATGACATTGAGTAAAGACTTGAAGGAGGTGAAGAGGTGAGAAACACAAATGTCTGAGAGAAGAGCATGCCAGGCAAAGGCCACAGCAAGTGCAAAGGCTCTGAGGCTAGTTTAAGAACAGAGAGGAGGCCAGTCGTTCCAGAACAGTGACCAAGTGGGAGAGCAATTGTTAGCATTATACTTTATTTATTTATTTGTTTATTTTATTTATTTATTTTTTTTTTTTGAGGAAGATTAGCCCTGAGCTAACATCCACCATCCGTGCCCATCTTCCTCTAATTTATATGTGGGACGCCTACCAGAGCATGGCTTTCTGAGTGATGCCATGTCCGCACCTGGGATCCAAACCGGTGAACCCCGGGCTGCCAAAGTGGAACGTGTGAACTTAACTGCTGTGCCACCGGGCTGGCCCAGTATTATACTTTAGATAAACTTCATAGTTGTGGAAATAAAGGTGAATATAAGTCCCATTTTCCTCACTCTCCCAACTTATTTACAGGTTTGTTAGTAAAATGTGCTAAAATTTATCATTTTATATTAGCAAACAAGTTCATGGCAACCAGTTTATCACTGGTTCTCTAAAGTATATGGGTTATGTTAACAGAAATAATTCAAAGCAGCTCCTTCTATCTTAGTCAACTCATAGCAAGTCTACCAATTATCTGTTCTGACTCGCCACAAGCTACAGGGGGATTATCATTGTGAGCTGAGTGTGTGTTACGAAGTAGGAATATAATGCTAAGGTTCAAGCAACCTGATCAAGGGCAATTTAGATTTCTTTTCCAATAAAGCAATAATCTTCAGAAAGCTTATGAAAAAGCCTAGCAACATCTTCCAATTTGTCAATAAACACATAGTTTTTTTAGTTAGGCTTTTCTATTTTTAATTGGCAGGCTCTAAAAACATCCATGTCATAGCTTTTGAATGAGGAAATTAATTATTGATTTGCCTGTAGGCAAATAACTTAATTAAAGCTGTCTATACTAATTGTCTGGTTAGTTTAAGAAAATGAATGTAGAAACTTGTTTCTCGTTTAAAAATTTTCTAATTCACCTCAGTTATCAAAACAGATTACATTTGTGGAAACAATAAGTAGGTAACAGTATGGAATTAGCATACAGTAATAATTGATGGCACCAATAATTCCCTTTTTACAGAGGAAAGCCTCATTGAAAAACCCAGAGCCGCAACCTCATGTTAACGGATGATGTGACAAAGAAATCACTTTTTCAATAAAGTTTTTCTCAAGGTAAACTGCAGATTTAGGACCAATCATTTATACAGAGAGGTTAAATAAATCAAGAGAGAAATGGTGGAACTTTTAATACGCCATTTCAGTAGAAATGTTAATTTTCACTTCATGGTTTGAATCTAGTATACGTTTGCTATGTACTTGTCCCTATCGTCATATTAAATCATTTACAAGCGTAATCTGATGCCATTATTGTAACCATCCTATTGGGCAGATATTATTATCCCCATTTTACAGATGAGGAAACTGAGGCTTCCTTAGATCATACATGCAGGAAGTGGCAGAACCGTCTGATCCTACTGGCCACACCCCAAGCTGCCCTGTCGCTCTGCCTCCTGGCAACAGGAGCTTCCCTGGGGGGCCCTCATCACCTTTCCACAATGTTTCCTACACTTTTTCTTCAGGTTACTATTGATTGAAGAAATCACATCCACAAGAGAAATCTACTCTGTCACGTTGCAAGCACCAAACTGGTCTATGCTGTATCAAGGAATTTAACAAAAAGAGAAGCAAACCAACAGTCACACTCAAGATTAAAACAGTGAAATTTCCTTCACAGACATGTTTGTTGTCAACAGAACAGGAAACACACGCAGATTCACACAGGTACGTGGGAAGCAATCTTTTGCTTCAATACTGAAAAAAATATTTACGTATATATGTTCGTATACAAAATGTTATGAAATGTAATATGAACGGTTTGGCTACAACAAACCACCCAAGAGATTCTGGACAAATTTCTTGTGTTTATAGTTCACTGTATTGTTCATTCTATTGCAACTAGTGCTATTCCTGAAAAGACTGTTTCTCAGTCTTCAAGTATTAATATTATTATCAATATTATTATTAAAATGTAGACATGATTTAGATATATTGTTTAAGTGACTACTGGATAATTAAATAACTTCCAAATAATATTCATACTGGTTAATTATTTTTAAAAGGCCCACCTTAATTAGCAAGTCATTAACATGTAATATGAATGCATTAAATAATTTCAAACTTCCCTAAGTCTTAGAAGTGTAATTTCACATAGTCCTACAATTTTCTTACGAGCCAAGGAAAACTGTTCTGGTAACTTCATCTCATTCTAGGGAAATTTTATCACTGAAAATTACACTTCTATAAAAGACAAACCACACAAAGAGTGTTCTATTCCTTTTATACATGGAAACCAGTTTCTCTCCAGAAAAAAAACCAAATGGAAAACCACCTTTTAGGTGAAAAATAACACATTAAAAAATCAATTTGCTCAAAAATTTTAATCTTTATGTTGTGTTTTTCCGTTCTCTCTTTATGAAATCTTAAACCAGACCGCAGAATAGGAGTTGCCTTTTGGTTTAGTTATCCTGTTTAGAACCTTCAAATTTCCCTCTTGGAAGAATAAGAGGCCCAAAATTAAGGGCAAAACATTATAAGTTTTCTCACAGAAGCTTGTCAGTGTCCCTTGGCTCTGTCTGTAAGGGAATCAGGATAAAAATAGACTAAACTGATGAATAAGGAAAAGGCACCTGGGGACCACCAGCTGCGCATGAGCCAGGATTATACCTGTGCTAAAAAGCAAGCTCACTATTGTGCTCACAACAATGCCTCACATGTATTGAGCAGTGCACGTGTTTCTTCATTTAAGCTTCCTAACAAGCCTGAAAATTAGGCAGAGAAAGTATTTTTATCCCTATTTCCCCGTGAGAAAACTGAGGTTCAGGGTAATTCAAGTGACTTGCCTGCTGTTACTGGCAGTACGAAGGCTCGAAGGCAGGTGTCTAAGTCCTGGTAGACTTCATGCCACTGCACTGGACATTTTCTATAAGGGAATAAATAAAACATAAACAGTTATGTCAAATAATCCTTTCTCTGTCAGAGAAATAGTATTGTACACCACACAGGCACAGGCCTATGTGACAGTAATGGTTAAACTAGCCCTAAAATTATAGAACTTCTAGAAGAAGGGGCCTATGAGGGAGGAACAGTGAGGACTTATGTGAAATTCTGAAAATTTGCTATTAGGTGCATACTCAAAACACAATTGCGATGTCTTCCTGATGAACTGATGTTTTTATGATTATAAAATGCTCCATTTCATCTCTGATCTCTCTTTATCTTCATCTATTTGCTCTGAAATATGTGTTGTCTGCTGGTAATACAGTCACACTAGGTTTCTAACATTTATGTTAACATATCTTGTTTTTTCCATCCTTTTACTTTCAGTTTAGTTATGTCCTTATATTTAAGGTGTGTCTCTTGTAAATAGTGTGTGTTTGGATCTTATTTTGATATACAGTCATGTGCCATACAACAGGGTTTCAGTCAATGACAGACCACATAAACAATAGTGGTCCCATAAAATTAGTACCATATAGCCTAGATACGTAGTGGGCTATACAATCTAGGTTTGTGTAAGTATACTCTATTATGTTCACACAATAACAAAATCACCTAACAACTCATTTCTCAGAATGTATCTCCATCGTGAAGCAATACAGGACTGTACTATCTCTTTAATCTAACTTTCTCTGCCTTTTAACTTGGCCATTTAGTCTATTTACATTTAATGTAATTACTAATATAATTAGGTTTAAGTCTACCATCTTTCTATCTGTTTTATATTTGACCTATCAGGTTTTTTCTGATTAAATTTTTAGCTATATCTCTTTGTATTATTCTTTAGGTGGTTTCTGTCGTGATCATAATATGCATCCTTAACTGATCACAGGACACACTGAATTAACATTATATCAATTCGTAAATAATGTAGCAACCTTAAAACAATATGATTCCGTTGCTTCATTCTTTCTTTTTGATATTGTCATACATTTTGCTTCTATATAACTCATAATACTTACAATACTTTGTAATTATATTTGCCTTAGTCAGTAGTTTTTTTAAATAACTATTTTATTTATTTTTGATTTTATATTTATAGGCATATTTATTCATTTATTTATTTATTTTAATTTTTTATTGCAGTAACGTTGGATTATAACATTGTATAACTTTTAGATGTACATCAAATATATTTCAAATTCTGTGCAGATTACACCATGTTCACCACCCCAAGACTAATTACAAGCCATCACCTCACATGTGCCTAATCCCTCCTTTCACCCTCCTCCCTCCTGCCTTCCCCTCTGGTAACCACCAATCCAATCTCTGTCTCTATGTGTTTGTTTGTTGTAGTTTTTATGAGTGAGATCATATGGGATTTGACCTTCTCCCTCTGACTTATTTCACTTAGCATAATACCCTCAAGTTCCATCCATGTTGTCACAAATAGCCAGATTTCATCATTTCTTATGGCTGAGTAGTATTCCATTGTGTATAAATACCACATCTTCTTTATCCACTCGTCCTAGGTTGCTTCCAAGTCTTGGCTGTTGTGAATAATGCTGCAATGAACATAGGGGTGCATGTGTCTTTATGAATTAGTGTTTTCAATCTCTTTGGATAAATACCCAGCAGAAGAATAGCTAGATCATATGGTAGATCTATTCTTAATTTTCTGAGGATACTCCGTACTGTTTTCTGTAGTGGCTGCACAAGTTTACTCTCCCACCAACAGTGTATGAGGTTTCCCTTCTTTCCACATCCTCTCCAACACTTGTTGTTTCCTGTTTTGTTAATTATAGCATTCTGACCAGAGTGAGATGATATCTCATTGTAGTTTTGATTTGCATTTCCCTGATAGTTAATGAAGTTGAACATGTTTTCATGTGTCTGTTGGCCATCCGTATATCTTCTTTAGAGAAATCTCTGTTCAGATCTTTTGCCCATTTTTTAATTGGATCATTGGTTTTTTTGTTATTGAGATGTATGAGTTCTTTGTATATGTTGGATATTAACCCCAAATATCTTCTCCCAATTGTTAGGTTGTCTTTTCATTTTGTTGATGGTTTCCTTTGCTGTTCAGAAGATTTTTAGTTTGACATAGTCCCATTTGTTTATTTTTTCTTTTGTTTCCCTTGCCTGGTCTGACATGGTATTTGAAAATATGCTGCTAAGACTGATGTCAAAGAGTGTGCTGCTTATGTTTTCTTCCAGAAGTTTCATGGTTTCAGGTCTTATAAAGAACTATTTTAAATAGTCTTTTTTTATTTAGCATATATTTATCTTTTCCAGTATACTTTATTCATTCTTACAGATCTGACTTCCACCTGGGGCCATTTTTTTCTCAGCCTAAAGAACTTCTGTAGTATTACTTACAATACAGACTGCTGGTGATAGGTTCTTTCAGTTTTTGTATGTCTGAAAAAAAGTCTCAAGTTAACCCACATTTTTGAAGAATATTTTTTCTGAGTATATAATTTTAAGTTAATAGTGGGGTTTTTTCTTTTTTACCACTTTAAAGATGTCATGCCATGGTGTTTTGGCTTCCACTGTCTTTTATTACAAGTCATCTTCATTCTTATCATTGTTCACCTGAATGTGTTGTGTCTTTCCTCTGCCTACTTTTTGCTTTTTCTCTTTATCTTTGGTTTTCAGCAGGGTCACTATGATGTGTCTCTGTGTGGATTCTATGTATTTATCCTGCTTATGGTTCACTGAGCTTATTGAATCTGTGAAGTAATGCTTTTAAAAAAATTTTGGCCATTATTTCTGAAATATGTGTCCCACTTGTCTCTCTCTCTCTCTCCTCTTGTTCTGGAACTCTAATTTCATATATGACACCCTATTTGATCTTATGCCACAGGTCTGATGCTCTCTTCTGCTGTTTTTTAAATTCTTTTTTCTTTCTGCACTTCAGTTTGAATAATTTATACTGGTATGTTTTTTAGTTCATTAATTCTTTATTCTGCTCTGCCCAGTCTTCTTTTAAGCCCATTGAATATTTTTTCATTACACATATTGTAGCTTTCAGTAAAAAAATTTGCATTTGGTTCTATTTTTAACGTTTTCTTTTCTCTGTTGACATCCTTCATCTCTTCATCCATTTTGTCCACCTTTTCCTCTAAATTTTTAAGCATATTTAAAGTAGTTGTTTTAAAGTTTTTTTCTACTACTTCCAACATCTCTGAGTATGCTTGTGTTTTCAATTTTTATTATAAACCACATTTTCCTGCTTCTTTGCACATCTCTTAGTTTTTATTGTACATCAGTTATTGTGTATGAAACAATAGTTGAGACTGAAATAGGTGATATTTTCCATAGAAACAGCTCCCGTTTTCTTTGCCAGACGTCTGGAACAAGGAGCTGATATCCTCAATCTAACAAGGAGTTTAACAGAGTTGGGGCTGGTTTTCTACTTCAGCTGGTTCTAGTTCACTTCTAGTTTCAAGTGTCTTAAGGCTAGAATCAAGCGTGGCTTTCCACAGGGGTTTGGGATCTAAGCACCTCATGACATCTCTTTTTTCCATCCTAGCTCCTAGGTTCCCATACAGCTATTTATTCAGCAAAAGTCCTATAGAGGAGTATTGGAAGGTGGGATGGATGAGCTGTGTGTTTTCATCCAGATTCCAATCTGCCATGACATCACACTCAGAGTCACTAAATGTTCAATTAGATTCATCACTCTTTGATGACTTTAAAGAAAATACATTTCTTTTTAGTTTACTCAGTTTAATTTTTTCCTCATTGGTATGTCAAATGCCGTGACTTATCATGATCTCCTACATTCTAACTGGAAGGAAAACCACTAGTAAGAAATGTTAAGGACATTCAGCCAGGCCTGAGTCAATTGCAGAGGATTTACAACTTATGCTGAAATTGTTACATAGATAGGAGTACACACTTTTCCTTTTAAGTAGATTGATCGAACAAAGAGAAACCTAGGCTACACATGAGGAATATCTTACATGATGTTACCAAAAGAGGTCATAACTATTCTATTCTTAAAATTATGCAAAGAGAATAATCACTTTTGGTCTTGAATCTTCCAGATATTTCATTGTTTTGAAACAGGGATGGAAATGATGGTCACTTAAGGTCTTCTTCAGTCCCATGATTCTAGAATTAATGAATCTATTTTCATTAAAAGCCCTGCTACATAGTATATGAGTGGGAAGAAAGAGGTATCAAGAGAAGCAGAACAGAAAAGTGAAAGATGAGGAGAATTACTAATTACTTTTAAACAACAGAGGAGGAAAGAAATAGGATGTTAATAGTCACCATAATACACAATCTTTATGAACAGTTACCACCACAGGGAACCGTGTATGTTTTGCAAACATTATATTTACTTTACATGGTAAGAAATGAAGGTTTAAGGAAATTAAATAATGTGCCCAAAGTTACACAGACAGAAAGTGACTGAGTTAGACTTTGAAGCCTGTCTGATGCCAAAGTATGTGTTTTTACAACTGTAATATACTGCCTTCCCAAATCTTTGTTGAATCCTAATAGATATCCTTAGCACTAGCAGTTGCAATCAATGGTGCAGATTTAGAAGGTGATGTTACACGTGATATCATTTCAGTAAAAGCAAAGATCCCAAGTGATGTCTAGTACATCTATTTATACTAGCTTTAGAATATTAGATTACATTTTTGTATTTTGAAAAAGTTATCCTCCTATTTAAGGCTTAGTAACAGTTGGTTTCATTATTTTTTTATTAATAAAAGGAAATGTTGATAGGTTGGTGTCAAGATGGTGGTATAGACAGATTCTGAACTCACCTCCTCTCATGAACACAACAAGTTTACAACTACTCTTAAAACAATTGCCCATGAAAGAGAACTGAAAACTGGATAAAAAGAACCCCTGCAACAAAGGATGGTCTTGACTGGTTAGAAGAAGCAGAAATTCCTTTCTAGAGAGAAAAAAAGCCAGCTTCACAAGCCATGGCACTGCACAGCTGTCCAAGAGCAAGCTTTAGGTATGCAGCCTTCCCTGGAGGAGTGGGGGGCCTGAGCAGGAGAGCATTATTGCTATAAACATCTTTCAACTCAGCACAATTGAGATGAGTGTCATAATATCTGGCTTTGCTGACTACTAACAACAATGAGGAATACTCCTAGAAAAGCTATCCAACCTAAGGGGAAAAATCTGACTCTTAAAGGGCCCATACACAAATTCACCTCTTTCAGAAAGCAACCTAAAATCACCAGAAGGAAGTATACAAAGTCTTTTGGTGAAAAGAAACTCACCTGATAGGCTCTGGGTGTATCTCAGTGATGGATGAGACCTCTCCAGGGCCTGAGACATTGCTGAAAGTCATTATTGTGCCCTAGTATAGGTATGCTGAAACAGAGGCTGGCAGACACCACTGGAGTTCTTCCCCCTGGCCAGTTAGCCCAAGGTCTGCCCCCCCCCCCCCACTAGAATGCCAGTTTAATCCAACTCAGCCAGGGCAGGCAGCATGCCCTAGAGACTGGCCCACCCAAAAGCAAGCCCTCAGGCAAGTCGTGGGCCTGCAGAGGCTGGGTGCCTGTATCCTCTACAGCCAGGTGAGTGAGTCTGCCTCTGCAGTGCAGGGCATGTGAGAAGAGCAGGTGGAGTGTGTGGTGCATTGATGGAGTATGGGCCCTCTGCAGTGGCATGATTGGGTCTGCCTCAGGAGATCAGGGCTCATGAATGGAGCAGGACAGTGTTGATGGCGTGTGTGGCCTGTGGGCAGCCAGGCTTGCAGAAGACTTGTGCTTCTCAAATAGTCACGTAGGGGATTGGCCCCACCCTCCAAAGCCTGAAACACTTGGATGCTCCTGTGCCTAGGGCTCACTCCACTCAGCTGCAATCCTGAGAGAGCTGACAGGAACCTTACAAGCTGGAGGCCTACAGAAATTGTAAGCCCCTGATCCTAGCAACCTACCACACTGGGGCCTACTCACTTAACAGAAAAAAAATGCAAGAGGAATGTGTTATTAGACCTTGCAGGCAACTGTGCTGGGGCTCCCCATGCCCAATAAAGTACTGAAGGTTCTACAGCAGCAACATGCAGCTGAGCATTGCAACCAGCCAGGGGGTTGGCCTAGACTCCCTGGGCACCTGCAGGAAAAGTAACCCTGCCACAACAGAATGAAACACATAGCCCACACTTGGGAGACTTCTAAAGCATTTGGAACTGGTGATGAGAGGGAAGAACACCACTGGGCCTCATAAGGCATCTTTTTCATAAGACCAACTCTCCAAGATCAGGAGACGTAGCTGACTTACCTAATACAGAGATATAAGCACAGAGAAAGAGGCAAAATGAGGAGGCAAAGGAATACATTCAAGCGAAGGAACAGGACAAAACCCCAGAAAAAGAAGTAAATGAAAAAGAAATAAACAATCTACCTGACAAAGAGTTCAAACAAAAAGTCATAAGGATGCTCACAGATCTTGGGAGAGGAATCGATGAATTCAGAACTTCAACAAAGAGTTGGAAAATATAAAAAAGAAACAATCATAAAAGAAGACTACAACACTAGAAAGGAAAAATTCACTAGAGGGACTCAATAGCAGAGTAGATGATAAAGAAGAACAGATCAGTGAGCTGGATGAAAGACTAGAGGAAATCACCCAAGCTGAACAGATAAAAGAAAAAAGAACAGTCTAAGGGACCTCTGGGACAACAAGTGCATTAACATTCATATTATAGGTTTCCCAGAAGGAGAAGAAAGAGACAAAGGGGCAAAGAATCTATTTGAAGGAATAATAGCTGAAAACTTTCCTAACCTAAGGAAGGAAACAGACATCTAGGTACAGGAAGCCCAGAGAACACCAAACAAGATAAACCCAAAGAGGCTCAAACCAAGACACATTATAAATAAAATGTCAAGAATTAAAGATAAAGAGAGAATCCTAAAAGCCATAAAGGGCAACAAGTTACATACAAAGGAAATCCCATAAGGCTATCAGCTGACTTCTCAGCAGAAACCTTATAAGCTAGAAGGGAGTAGCATAATATATTTAAAGTGCACAAAGGAAAGAACCTACAGCCAAGGATAACCTACTGCCAAATTTACCATTTGGATTCGAAGGAGAGACAAAGAGTTTCTTAGACAAGCAAAAAGTAAAGGAGTTTATCACCAAGAAACCAGTTTTACAAGAAATGCTAAAGAGACTTATTTAATTGGGAAAGAGAAGACCACAAGTAGGAATAAGAAAATTATCAAAAAAAAAAAAAAGAAAAAAGGCAATACAATCACTGATAAAGGCAAAAACAGTAAAGGTAACAGGTCAACCACCTATGAAGAAAATATGAAGGTCAAAAACAAAAGTACTAAAATTACCTATTTCAATGGTAAGAGGGTGACAGATACACACACACACATACAAAGAGGTTAGATATGATATCAAAAACATAAAATGTGGGAGGAGAGGTGTAAAAGACTAGAGCTTTTAGAAAGAGGTCAAACTAAAGAAACCATCACCTAAATATAGATTGCTATATACACAGGTTATTATACAAGAACGTCATGGTAATCACAAACCAGAAACCTATAATAAATATACAAAAAATCAAGAGAAAGGAACGCAAACATAATACTAAAGAAAGCCATCAAACCACAAGGAAGATAGCAAGAGAAGAAGCAAGAAACAGAAAAGAACTACTAATGCACCCAGAAAAAAGTAACAAAATGGCAATAAGTACACACTTATCAATAGCTATGTTAAACGTCAATGGACTAAACGCTCCAAACAAAACACACAGGGTGGCTGCTTGGATAAAAAAACAAGACCCCTATATATGCAGCATACAAGAGACACACTTCTGACCTAAAGACAGTCATTCACAAACTGAAAGTGAAGGGATGGAAAAAGATACTCCATGCAAATGGCAGAGAAAAGAAAGCTGGGGTAGCAATACTTATATCAGACAAAATAGTCTTTAAAACAAAAACTGTAACAAGAGACAAAGAAGGGAATTACATAATGATAAAGGGAACAATCCAACAAGAGTTTGTTGCTCCAACTAGAAGCACCTAAATATATAAAGCAATTATTAACAGACATAAAAGGAGAAATAGACAGTAACACAATAATAGGGGACTTTAACACTCCACTTACACCAATGGATAGATCATCCAAACAGAAGATCAACAAGGAAACATTGGCCTTAAATGACACATTAGAGCAGATGGACTTAGTAGATATATAAGAACATTCCATCCAAAAACCACAGAATACACATTCGTTTCAAATGCATATGGAACATTCTCCATGATTTATCACATATTAGGACACAAAACAAGTCTCAATAAATTAAGAAGATTGAAACAATTCCAAGTTTCTTTTCTGACCACAATGGTATGAAATTAGAAATCAACTACAGGAACAAAATCAGGAAGGTCACAAAAATGTGGAGATTAGACAAAATGCTACTGATCAACAATTAGATCAATGAGGAAATCAAAGGAAAAATAAAAAAAATACCTGGAGACAAATGAAAATGAAAATACAACATGCCAAAATCCATGGGATACAGCAAAAGCAGTTCTAAGAGGGAAGTTTATAGCAATAAAGGCCTACCTCAACAAACAAGAAACCTCTCAAATAAACAATCTACGAATGCACCTAAAGGAACTGGAAAAAGAAGAACCACCAAAGCCCCAAATCAGCAGAAGGAAGGAAATAATAAAAATCAGAGCAGAAATAAACGAAATAGAGACTAAAAAAAATAGACAAAATCAATGAAACCAAGAGCTGGCTCTTTGAAAAGATAAACAAAATTGACAAACCTTTAGCTAGACTCACCAGGAAAAAGAGAGAAGGCTCAAATAAATAAAATCAGAAATGAAAGAGGAGAAATTACAATGGACACCTCAGAAATACAAAAGATTATAAAAGAATACCACAAAAAGCTATACACTACCAAATTGGATAATCTAGAAGAAATGGATAAATTCTTAGAATCACACAACCTTCCAAAACTGAATCAAGAAGAAATAGAGAGGGGCCAGCCTGGGGGCGCAGTGGTTAAGTGCGCATGTTCTGCTTCAGCTGCCCGGGGTTCGCCGGTTTGGATCCTGGGTGTAGACATGGCACCACTTGGCACGCCATGCTGTGGTAGGCGTCCCACATACAAAGCAGAGGAAGATGGGCACAGATGTTAGCCCAGAGCCAGTCTTCCTCAGTATAAAGAGGAGGTTTGGCAGCAGTTAGCTCAGGGCTAATCTTCCTCAAAAAAAAAAAAAAAGAAGAAGAAGAAGAAATAGAGAATTTGGATAGACCAATCACCAGTGAGGAGATCGAAACAGCAATCACAAACCTCCCAAAAAATAAAAGTCCAGGACCAGATGGTTTCCCTGGTGAATTTTACCAAACATTCAAAGAAGACTTAATACCTATCCTTCTTAAACTATTCCAAAAAATTAAAGAGGAGGAGAAGCTTCCTAACTTACTCTATGAAGCCAGTATTACCCTGATACCAAAACCAGACAAGGACAACACAAAAAAAGAAAATTACAGGCCAATATCACTGATAAACATCGATGCAAAAATCCTCAACAAAATACTAGCAAATTGAATACAACAATAAGTTAAAAAGATCATCCACCACAATCAAGTAGAATGTATTCCACAGATGCAGGGATGGTTCAACATCTGCAAATCAATCAATGTGATACACCACATTAACAAAATGAAGAATAAAAATGACATGGTCATCTCAATAGATGCAGAGAAAGAATTTGACAAGATACAGCATCCATTTATGATCAAACTTCTGAATAAAATGGGTGTAGAATGAAAGTACCTCAACATAATAAAGGTCACATATGACAAACTCACAGCTAATATCATCCTCAATGGGGAAATACTGAAAGCTATCCTTCTGGGAACAGGAACCAGACAAGGATGCCCACTTTCACCACCCTTATTTAACATAGTATTGGAAGTCTCAGCCAGAGCAATCAGGCAAGAAAAAGAAATAAAAGGGATCCAAATTGGAATGGAAGAAGTGAAACTGTTACTATTTGCAGATGACATGTTACTAAAGAATCCACCAAAACACTTTTAGAAATAATAAATGAATACAGTGAAGTTGCATGATACAAAATCAACATACAAAAATCAGTTGTGTTTCTATACACTAAAATGAAGTAGCATAAAGAGAAATTAAGAATACAATTCCATTTAAAATTGCAACAAAAAGAATAAAATACGTAGGGGGCTGGCCCAGTGGTGCAGCAGTTCAGTTCACACATTCCGCTTCAGCAGCCCAGGCTTTGCCAGTTTGGATCCCAGGTGCAAACCTATGCACCACTTGTCAAGCAATGCTGTGGCAGGCGCCCTACATATAAAGTAGAGGAAGATGGGCATGGATGTTCACTCAGGGCCCATCTTCCTCAGGAAAAAAGAGAAGGATTGGCAGCAGATGTTAGCTCAGGGCTCATCTTCCTCCAAAAAAAAAAAAAAAGACAAGAAAGGAACAATAAAATACCTAGGAATAAATTTAACCAAACAGATGAAATATCTATACACTGAAAACTATAAAACATTGTTGAATGAAACTGAAGAAGAGGGTCTGACCCCATGGCCAAGTGGTTAAGTTGACATGCTCCACTTCAGTGGCCTGGGCTTTCACTGGTTCAGATCCTGGGTGCAGACATGGCACTGCTCATCAGGCCATGCTGAGGCGGCATCCCACATAGCATGACCAGAAGGACCTACAACTAGCATATAGAACTAGATACTGGGGGCTTTGGGGAGGAGAAGAAGAAGAAAAAAAGAGATTGGCATAGATGTTAGCTCAGGTGTCAATCTTTAAAAAAAACAACAGAAAGAAATTGAAGAAGACACAAAGAAATGGAAAGATATTCCACATTCTTGGATTGGAAGAATTAACTTAGTTAAAGTGTCCATACTTTCTAACACAATCTACAGATTCAATACAATCTCAATAAAGTCTCAACAACATTTTTCACAGAAATGAACAAAGAATCCTAAAATTTATATGGAACAAGAAAAGACCCAGAATAGCCAAATGAATCCTGAGAAAAAAGAACAAAGCTAGAGGTATCACACTACCTGATTTCAAAATACACCACAGACCTATGGTAACGAAAACAGCACAGTACTGGCACAAAAACAGACACACAGATCAATGGAACAGAATCAAGAGCCCAGAAGTAAACCCATACATCTCTGGACAGCTAATTTTCAAGTAGGGAGCCAAGAGCATACAGTGGAGAAAGGAAAGTCTCTTCAATAAATGGTGTTGGGAAAATTGGACAGCCACTTGCAAAAGAATGAAAGTAGACCATTATCTTACACCACACACAAAAATTAACTCAAAATGGACTAAAGACTTGAATGTAAGACCTGAAACCATGAAACTTCAAGAAGAAAACATAAGCAGTACACACTTCGACATCAGTCTTAGCAGCATATTTTCAAGTACCATGTCTGACCTGGCAAGGGAAACAATAGAAAAAATGAACAAATGTGACCACATCAGACTAACAAGCTTCTGCACAGCAAAGGAAACCATCAACAAAATGAAAAGACAACCTAACAACTGGGAGAAGATATTTGCAGACCATACATCTGATAAGGGGTTAATATCCAAAATATACAAAGAACTCACACATTCAATGACAATAAAGCTAATAACCCAGTTAACAAATGGGCATAAGATCTGAAGAGACATTTCTCCAAAGAAGATATACAGATGGCCAACAGGGACATGAAAAGATGTTCGATATCATCAACTATCAGGGAATTGCAAATCAAAACTACAGTGAGATATTACCTCACTCTGGTCAAAATGGCTGTAATTAACAAGACAGGAAACAACAAGTGTTAGAGAGGATGTAGAGAGAAGGGAACCCTCATACACTGCTGGTGGGAGTGCAAACTGCTGTAGCCACTATGGAAAACAGTATAGAGATTCCTAAAAAAATTACGAATAGAACTACCATACAATCCAGGTATTCCCCTGCTGGGTCTTTATCCAAAGAACGTGAAAACACAAATGCATACAGATACATACACCCCTATGTTCATTGCAGCATTATACACAATAGCCAAGACTTGGAAGCAACCTAGGTGCCCATCAAGGGATGAATGGATAAAGAAGACGTGGTATATATACACAATGGAATACTACTCAGCCATAAGAAATGATGAAATCCAGCCATTGTGACATGCTGGATGGACCTTGAGGGTATTATGCTAAGTGAAATAAATCAGAGGGAGAAACTCAAACACCGTATGATCTCACACATAGTAGATAATAAAAACAACAACAAACAATCACATAGAGACAGAGATTGGATTGGTGGTCACCAGACGGGAAGCGGGGAGGGAGGAGGGTGAAAAGAGTGATTAGGCACACATGTGAGGTGATGGATTGTAATTAGTCTTTGGTGGTGAACATGATGTAATCTACACAGGAATCAAAATATAATGATGTACACCTGAAATTTATATAATGTTATAAACCAATGTTACTGCAATAAAAAAATAAAATATAAATAAATAAATAAATAAAAATTAAAGGAAATGTTCCCAATGATTCAGAACTTTATGATGAATACATAATCTAGATTATATGCATTTTACATAATGGAGGAGAAATAAAGACAACAGAAAAAATATATTTCACAGTCTAAACATCAGGGGGATAAACCCCTTAAGAAATCAACCTTCACTGTTAATAGCACCGAGGATCAGTTTAAGCCAATGACAGGCAACTCTCTCTCAGAGTTCTAAGAGAGTAGAACTCAGAAGTTCTAAGAGAACTTCTTTTTTTCTCTCCTTATCTTTCACTGTCATCCATCATGCACAATAATTCTTCTGCAGCTCACCTTCCTTGCAATTCTCCCTCTCTTTCACTTTGTGCATGGTTACAGTATTTCTTCAGTCTGATGCCGTTCCTTCTTATCTATTCATTTCAAGTTGATTATTCTTTGCCTGATTTTATAGTTTCCTAAGCCTCCTCCAGGCCATACTTACTCATTGTTTAGACTTTCAATCTTTGAGATGTCCATCAATCCCTAACTGTGTTTAGCAAGAGCAGATTTTAGACCAAAAGTGACTTAGTAACCATACACACTTTGAAACCTATGCATGCAATCAGATGAATTGGGGAGAGAAAAAAACAGATGTGTAGAAATCTAGGAGGAGGTGTAACCCTTGGGAAAATAAAATTTTCGTGTGCCAATCTATTACTCATAGCAACTTCTCCACACAACCTGTAAATTATTGTCAAAGGATTTTACTTTATTTTCCTTGGAGATAACACTTTCTAAATTGTTCAGACGTGATTTAGGCTACTCATAATTTTTATCTGAACTCATTAAATGAAAAACTAATGAGCCAAATCCTCATTATTATTTCTTTCCATCATCATCATCGTAAGAGCTGATAGTTTCCTGGATAAGAGAGTGGAGAATAGGAATAAACTAGCAGGCAGTATTAGCCTGACAACAGTGTAGGATAAAACAAAGTCACTTGACTATAAATACCGATACTTAAATACAATTTCCTTAAATCAGTTAATAGCACCATTTTTTCTTCAGAAAAAGACGAACCTTCCCAAAACTAACTATATAGACATCACCAACTATCTATAGCAGAGTTAGTGGAACAAGATAGCCAAGATAAGCAGTAGTACTTACATAAATGACTGGTTAACATCTGAGTAAGGAAAAATAAAAGGTGTTTGTACTCTCTTTTAATATGTTAGTTATAAGCAAGTGCATAGATAGGAAAACACATTACTCTGAGCCCCAAAGCAGCATTTATCACAACTCAGATGCCTCTTGGGGGTTGGGGGTCCGGGTGGTTACAAGGTGAGAATGGCTCTTGTATTAGATCTGGTAAGTGTGCTGTTAATTTCAGAGTGCAATCCAGGATCTATAATTGCTTCTGAAGAGAACAAGTAGTAACAGAGCACATTAACTGTCAACAAACATCTGCTAAAAGACATAATTAACATCATAAGTTTCATGCAACTCAAAATAGACCTATGGTCAGCCATGCAGCAGCACAGTAAATGTTTTGCTGGGACATCGGACCGTCTTAGGCTAGTCTGAAAGTTTCCCTAGTTAAACTCTCCTGATTTATAATCTAAATTGTCTGCTTCACAGAAGTGTGATGTGTCAAAGTTCACATTAATAGGATGTTTTTAAAAACTGAGGTCATTGGAAAATTTGCAATCACATACCAGGTGTCATGTATCCAAAAATAAGCTAGTAACAGAAAGGGAGAAACAACTGAACAGTCTAAACAGCCATCACAGAACCCATCTTCTAAAGCCCTAAAGTAATCTTTTAGAGGAAAACACTCAGCATCTATTTGCTATTATTTTAAACACTTTTTCTAAAGAGTTTTAGAACAGAGCTTCACAGCCCATATTTAAAAGTGGACAGTTACACTCAAAACAGAAAGAAAAGTCAGGTGACAATCGACAGTCAGTAAGAAATAGAAGACAGAAAGGAAAACCATAGAGAACATAAGAATACAAGCATAGGATTGGAGTCTACTTAGTTCAAGTGGCAAACCAAATTATTTCATTAATCCTGACTTTTGTGTTCTTGTTGCAGTTGTAACACATTGGATTACATTCACATAAACATGTAGCTAATACCAATAAGATTCTTCCAAGAAAGTAAACTCAGAAAGAAGAAAACTAGAGAAAGCAGGGACTGTAGATGCCTGAGGATCTCAGGAGAAGGAGGAGAAATGAGGCATTTTTCTATACAAGAGAACAATAGCTTGCGTTCGGAGGCTGGAGTTATTGAAGGCAATCATCCATTTCACTTTTTATATGTAGGACACTCCTTGTGTTTAGTATTCAGGCTGTTTCTAATAATGCCCTAAAGATCCATTTCTTCTCAGAAAGCGCTTAGGTCTGTGTCACAGTCAGCTGAGAATCCCAGACACTAAGGCCCATGCCAGTCTTCCACAAGACTCTTTCGTATGTGCCTGTACATATATGTAAATGGAAGTCTACAGGAAATATACCTATGAACGTTACAGATTAGAAACTGCAGTGTGTTGACATGATGGTTGCAGCATAATGTTAATTTACATATACTGCTTGAGTTTTCTGTTCAATTACATCTGTTCTTCATTTAGCATAAGGAGAAGATTAAAAGTTAGTATATACTCAACATCATTAATGATTAGAGAAGTGCAAATCGAAACCACAATGAGATACTCTCCAGGATGACTATAATTTTAAGAAAAATAGAAAATAACAAGTGTTGTGGAGAAACTAGAACCATCATACATTGCTGGCAGGAATGTAAAATGGTGTGGCCACTAGGGAATTTGACAGTTCCTCAAAAAGTTAAAGGTAGAGTTACCATATGACCCAACAATTCTACTCCTAGGAATACACCCAAGACAACTGAAAACATATGTTCACACAAAAACTTGTACATGAATGTTCACAGCAACATTATTCATAATAGCAAAAAGTGGAAACAACTCAAATGTCCATCAACTGATGAATGCATAAACAAAATGTGGTACATACAACAGAATATTATTCAGACATAAAGATAATGAAGTACTGATACCTGCTACAACATGGATAAACATCGAAAATATTATGCTAAGTGAAGGAAGCGAGACAACAAAAGGCTACATATCATATGATTCCATTTATATGAAATGTCTAGATTAGGCAAATCCAGAGACAGAAAGTAAATTCATGGTTGCCGGGGCATGGGGAGGAAAGAATTACGTATAGAGTTTATTTTTCCGGTGATAAAAATATTCTAGAATTAGTGGTGATATTTGCACATTATTGATAATATACTAAAATCCATGGTAGTATACACTTTTTAAATGGTTAAAATAGTGAATTTTATGTTATGTGAATTTTATCTCAATAAAAGGGAAGAAGAAATCAGTACATGCACATTTTGTTTCCATGCTATCATTTTCTAAGTCTGCTGTGTTTAAATGCTCCCACAGATAATTAAATACATTCAAAAAGCGAATAAATGTTCGACTCTGATCTGACCAGCAAGATTTCTTCTGAATACTTCATAATGTTTCAATTTCCAAATGAATAATTTTACTTTACTCAAGCTTATAAAATATTTAAAGGAATGTAAGACTTCAAGGTAGAACAATTTACCCCCATAACAATCTGCCATGCACTGAGCTTACTTTTGGCAGACAGCAAATTTTTTCTCTAATAGCCCAAGCAGTCTTAGAAACAGAGGGACAAAAAGGTAAAAATCACAGCCTAATTTTATGTAGGCCTAATATAGTTGGTCAATATTTATTGTCCCTTTATGCAATGTATTTTAAAGGAGAGCAACTCAGAGCAGGTGAGGGTTTTCTAAGCAGGACACTCCAGTTTCCCTTCTTTAGACAGTCACTTTGTTTCCTTTAAATCTTAAACTGTCCTCAATTTTTTTTTAAAAAAAAGGATTCTATCATTAGATTTTCAAACCTTACTAAGACAAAGAATTAAACATTAAAACACGCTATCTTGGGGTTAATGGATATAGTAGCTTACTAAGAATTTAACTTTTAGTAAAACAACAATGGTGATTACAGAATGATTCAATAACAAAGGTCAAAACATTACCCTAGTTTCTGCTTTTGAAAGTCATAGATGGATAGAGCTATTCATTTTGTCAAATGCATAGAAATCCAGTGTTACAATTTTATTTGCAAGCCCATAGCATTTCTTCAGTTTCACTAGGATCATCAAGCTAAGTCACAAGGTAAGATATCCTAATTCTTGGACATAACATTATCCACTGGTAAACTTGGGGTACACTGTGCCCCAATCATCTAAGTAATGTTTATGTTTGTCGTATCCTTTCAAATCAAAGTTGCTCTTCAACTCAAGCGACAACAGAGTGACGAGGGAGTCAGACTCTTCGTCTGCTCTTCTGAAGGGCCTGGGCAGGAGAAGCAGGTGATGACGGAGAGACACAAGTGTTTACAAGGCAGAAATCTACTGGGGCTGCCCCATCACTGTGCTTCTGACTTCTTTTTTTTTTTTTAAAGATTGGCACCTGAGCTAACATCTGTTGCTAATCTCTTTTCTTCTTCTTCTTCTCCCCAAAGCCCCCCAGTACATAGTTGTATATTCTAGTTGCAGGTCCTTCTAGTTGTGTCATGTGGGATGCCGCCTCAGCATGGCCTGATGAGCCATGCTAGGTCCATGCTGGCAAAACCCTGGGGCTGCTGAAGTAGAGCACGTGAACTTAACTGCTTGGCCAGGGGCCAGCTCCCTGTGTTTCTGACTTTTAAAAGGACTAACCTCTTCCTGTTCCTGACCCTCCCCTTCACTCCTCCTTCTACCCTGATGCAGTTATAGCAGTAATGGAGGAGACTTTCTCTGTACTGACAGAGCCTGAGAAAGAGGAGTGAGGAGGAGCAGAGTGGAGAAGCAAAGAGGGAAGAAAGAGAAGGGAGGGCCAGTGCTGAGTGCAGTGGGTTCAGGCACCACTTCTCAGTCAGGGTTGCTCCTCTAACTCCATTGCTGTAAATGTCAGTAGGATGCAATTCTTGGTTTGATCCACCCAGCATTCCATCCTCACCTTGGGCATCAGCAAACAGTACCTCCCCCTATCCCGCTTCAGGGTAAACTGATCCTCCCTCATGCAGTGTGGTTCTGCTGGGGTTGTCAATCACAGTAAATCAACCTCCTCACCCTCACAAAATAAAAATAAAATTTTCTCTTTCCCTCACATACAACACATACGTGGAGGTGGGCACATGAGCTGAGATCAGCTCATCAGATGCTTTTTGGAGATTTTATCTCTAAAGAGGACACCCACAGGGGCAGAGAGCAGCACCCAGAGGGTTGGGCCTCAAGTTTCTGAGGCTGGGGTCTCTGCAGCTTCCCAAGTTTTGTCTCTCCTAAGGCCTGATTTTTCAAATCTTCCTTTAATTCTCTAAGCAATCTACTATATCCCCAGGATGTCTTTTCCTTGCTTGACTTAGTCAAAGTCGGTTTACTTTGCTTATGAAAAAGAACCTTAACTGGTGTGTCGGGGCTCAAGTTCAGAGCATTTTGAGGCAAATGTAACTTGTAGAAATGGCCTTGGACTTGGTTGGGGGTGGTAGTAAAAAACACTCCTAGTTTTGGCTTGATCCTGATTCGTTACGTAACACTGAGCAATCAGAACACCTCTCTGAGGCCCATGTTTCACAACTACAAAATAAGGAGTTGAGCTTAGAGATGTTTCTTTCCAGCTCAAAAACTCAACAGTTTTATGAATGAAAGGGAATTGAGTGGGAGGATAGGAGTACAGCATTCAGCATAGACTTGCTTTGCCAATACAACTTCCAAGGACTGGGAGCAACTTTTTAGAAAGAATTGGAGGGCACTTTAGCACTGAAGCCCTCTACCACTGGGAGGACTCACCTGTCAGCGGATCTGCTGAAAGCCGCTGCCAAGGAGAGCTTTTGCCAACAAGACCAGCTGCTACAGTCTAAGGCCACATCCGTGCTGACTGAAGTTGCTGCCAATCAGGGGCTGCTGCCTTGAGCACGTGCTGAGGTCTTTCCAACAGCTACCATTTCTAGAAAGGTGTCAGTCTGTGGTGACCTTATGGCGCTGAGGTATCCAGCCTTGCCACCTTAGTATGAAGCATTCAAAATCTGAGGGAGAGAAGAGAATGCCAGCTTTTGCATATATTACTTAAGAAGAATGAACAGAGGTTTCCTACCAGTAAACTTGTGGGTTTTATTCCCAGAAGACGTGTGCAAGGGAAAGCAGATGGATCTGTGAAATCTCTCTAGGCCCTAGGATCCCAGTATGCTGTGCCCAGGTGTCTCTTCTCGGGGGGCTAATAACGGGGCACCACAAGACAGCTGTGCCATGGTAACACAAGAGAAAAATCAGGGATGGGAGAACCTGTCACACTTCTTTAAAAAAAGCCTGAAGAAATGAAAGTATGAGTTTTCTCAGAAACAATGAGCCAACAAGCTCCAACCAATAGTCTCGAGGAGCTCAACTTCTAGACAATGTGTAACAGAATGGAAATAAATGGAAAGATGGTTCCGGGTACCATCTAATGTTCTGCTGACCTTGTGGTTGGAGAAACTCTGCAGAATGAAAATATATTTTTGAAACTAAGACTTCCAAGCTAACTGGGACCTCTAGAAAGTAGGAAACCAAGGAAAGGATGCAGCAAATTTTGGAAACTTCTCCTATGCATTCCTCTCTTCCATTGTCAAATTACATCAAAGCCTCAACTAGGTACCACCAATGAACAGAAGGCTCCTTTACAAACCAAAGACATAACAATGCTTGTTCTCAAAGCAAATTGTGATGTTACATGTGGGACCAGGGGAACAGCCCTACTTGAAGTTTGTCAATGACTGTGGAGTCAGGTTGAGAAGATCTAAACTGCACATCGACCCATAAGAAGAAGTTAAACAGCAAACAAAGAAGAAATAGACACTCTTTTTGTTGTTAGTGCCCTCAAGTCGATTCCGACTCCTAGCAGCCTTGCATACTGCAGAGTAGAACCCTGCCCAGTCTTTCTGTGCCATCCTCTCACCTTTCAGCACTCTATCAGACAGTGCTCTGCTGCTAGTCACAGGGTTTTCAAGGCCAATTTTTTCAGAAGTGGGTGGCCAGGTCCTTCTTCCTCGTCTGTCTTAGTCTGGAAGCTCCACTGAAACCTGTCCACCATGGGGGGAGCCCGCTGGTATTTGAAATACTGGTGGCATAGCTTTCAGCATCACAGCAACTGCAGCTGCAGCAGTATGACAACTGACAGACAGGTAGTGTGGTTCCCTGACCGGGAGACAAGCCCGGGCGGCAGTGATGAGAGCACCAAATCTTAACCACTAGATTACCATGGCTGGACACATCTTTGTCACTTCTTTATTCCCAGCTACTTAAAATGGGTAAGAAGTAATAAAAGAGACAGATAATTGTTAAGTATAACCTACACATCAACACTAAGAGATTTCCAAACACTGGAGGGAAAGCTTCCAGATGTCACTCATCCTGGATGTAATAATATACCACCTAAATTCAAGTTACGGGAGTTCTTTCATACTTCAGGCAGCACAGGAAAGAAGATATTTTGCTGTAAGCAATAACCAGAGTGCATTCTCACTGATGCATAGTAAACCCCCTACACCAAATGGACCTGAGTAGTAGCTCATAAAACAGCTAAAGCATCATTTCAAAAACTGTGTTCTATGTAAACTAGTTCGTTGAGATATTAAGAGGTACTTCACAAACAGCCCTTCCATGGTCAAATAATTTGAAGACATTCACTTCATGGAGATGTTCGAAGCATATTAGCATTTTAAAGACTCTGGGAAGCCCTGCATTCAAGTAGCTTATTTATCCTTATATAAGCTAGTGTTTCTAAAAATTGTTTGACCATGAGACCATTTTTTTCATATAAAAATTATTAAAATCTTTTGCAATAGCTTTCCAAAGAATGTAATTTAGGAAACATACACCTACAGAAACTAATGAAGTTTATCTAAAGACTAAACTTTTAACAACTGTATAAATTTTTCAGTTTGTACATGATACTAAATACAAGGAAATTACAAGTCCAGTCTGAACTTTATTGAATTAGTTTGGAATGTGGCACCACTTGAGAAACAAAATTCTAATTCTGTTTCAGCCGCTCATTGACCCTGCTGTTGGACAACTTAACCTCGATGAATCTCAGTCTTTAAGGCTAAGAAAATCATTAAGTAAGATATGCGTGTAAACCATTTAGCACTATATCCAGCACATAGTAAGTACTCAAAAACAATGCCTATTACAATAAGAAAATCAGTGGCCAACAAAGAACTAGGACCATGAATACAGAAGAAGACCTAGATAGAAGTAGGACAGAATTTCTCTTTTCACTGCTGCCCTAACAAAGAAGGATTAGTATTTAACAATAGGTCTGTAGGTAGGCATGTCTGTATATTACCATATGTGTTCATTAATTTGTGTAACACTCCATACAGCAAATTTTTTGAAGTTACGATGTGTTCCTTAAACAGGACCAATTTTCTCTTGACCTAAAGTCTTCATACTCGAGCAACAACATGGATGGACCTTGAGGACATTATGCTAATGGGATAAGTCAGACAGAGAAAGACAAATACTGTATGACATCACTTATATGTGGAATCTAAAAAAGCAAATTCGTAAAAAGAGGGAGTAACCAATGGTGACCAGGGCATAGGGTGTAGGACAGATGTTGCTTAAGGGTACAAACTTACACCTAGTAGTAAATGAGTCCTCAAGATGAAGTGTACAACATAGTGGATGTAGAGAGCAAAACTGTATTATAATCATCAAACTTGCTAAGAGACTAGAACTTAATTATTCCAATCACTAAAAAGAAATGATAACTATGTAACGTGATAGAGGTGCTAATTATCGCTACAATGGCAATCACATTACAATGTGTAAATGGTATCAAATTTTAAAAATAGTCTTCACACTCACTTCCCTTTGTGTGGAATGTCTTCTCCCAGGTGGCATATGGTTTACTTCCTCAGTTCCTTCAGAACCCTTGTCTGTGAGACACCTCACTCCTGAGGTCTCCCCTGATCACCTTATACAAAATGGCAACAGTTCCCACCTAACCTTCGACAACAACCATTTCTGCTATTTTTCTCCACAAGCACCTAACACCATCTGACATACTACTTATTAACTTGCTATTTGTTTATTGTCTGTTTCCCCTACAAGAGCATAAGGTCTATGAGGCCTTGTCTGTTTTGTTCATTCCTACGTCTTCATCTCCTTGAATGGTTCCTGACTCATATTGGGTATTCATAAATATTTGAATAAGCAGTTTGAAGATAAGTATCTTCTTTTCCCCTCCTCTCATTGGGAGAGGGATTCTTATTATTTTTATATTATTCTTATGTTGTCTTTTCTCTAAAAATGTTTTAAAGTGTCAAGATAAAATTTAAAACTTTACCTTAAAATTCAAACTTACAACATTAACATAACTATTTATCCCTTTGTTGTTAGTGCCATAGAGTTGGCTCCAACTCCAAGTGCCCAGTGTACAGCAGAGCGGAGCCCTGCCCAGTCTTTTTGCGCCATCCTCGCAGCTTCCAGCGCTATGTCAGACAGTGCTCCGCTGCTATTCATAGGGTTTTCACGGCCAGTTTTTTCAGAAGTGAGTGGCCAGGTCCTTCTTCCTAGTCTGTCTTAGTCCGGAAGTTCCACTGAAACCTGTCCTGCTGACCCTGCTGGTGTTTTTGAAATACTGGTGGCAGAGCTTCCAGCATCACAGTAACATGCAGCCGCCACAGCCTGACAACTGACAGATGGGCTGTGTGGTTCTCTGACCAGGAACCGAAACCAGGTTGCGGTGGTAAGAACACCAAATCTAAACCACTAGACCACCAGGGCCAGCTATTCATCCCTTATAAATCACAAATGTATCTTTATGCTCTTTCTTCAAACATTGCACAAAACATACACCATTAATTAACTCAAAAACAGTTCCCTGGATTACATACACTTATCCTCACAAATTCCCCTAAATTCCTAAATTTTAAACAGAATAGTAATATAGGGCTTTGCCTTTAAAATCATTAAGCTCTTCTTTATCCCATATAAACCCCTAAGCATGCAAGCTAAGCAAGCAAATGTCTGGAAACAAGCTGCCTGATGCCCATGCTTTATTATACATTCCCCTCATCTAGGGAAAGGTTCAACCCTCCCTCAAGTGAACACCCCATCCGGCCTTCCTCCAGCCCTTCTATCCAGCTGTTCATGGGCTGAATCTCCCTTGGAATTTCTCTTTTATAATCTCATGTCCATTGCTCACAAAACCCCACAGGGCCCCAGGTCTCCCACTCACCTCTCCGAGACCACAGCACCACAGGCACTAAACACAGGCAGTAACCTAGATTTCCATGGCTCCTTGCAAACACAATGGCAACCTTTTTCACTCTGCTTGTTTTGGAATGTATAGTTTCAAGATGGTATAGTTTATCTGTATTTACCTTGGCACACAAGGCAATTCTATTTCAAATTCCTACAACATAAGCAGAATTTCTTCTAAAAAGGCCATGCTGTGCAAGTGTGTGTGTGTGTAACAAAGCAATTCTTAAAATAGCTTCAGTCTTCTTGATGTTTATATACCCACATATCTTCCAGTCCTACAGAGCACCCTCTGTGATCCATATACCCACGTGATCAATGGTTTCAACAGCTGCTTTTATTAACAGAACATTTTTGTTTTCACATTAATCAAGGGTGGATTTTAATGTTTAATTGCAGCAATGAAAACATATCCAGTGGCATTCAGAGAAATGCAAGTGCTAGATCAGTTTCTGCTCTTAATTTCTTTAATAATTATTTATTGAGCACACATTATGTATATGTAGGACACAGAAAAATACCCATTGCTGGTATGTGAAAATTTATATGTTCATCCATATAACTCTGCTATTAAGGAATGTTGTTATTCTTTATGACACAATAGTATTCCCACTTTAGAAATGGATGCAGAATAGAGGCTTGCCTATATGTAGCCCTCACGATATTAAAAGATATTAGAAATGCCCCTCTGCTGTGTTTGAAAGGTAAATATTTATGTGTAACACAGGAAATTCAAGCAGAATGATTATAACTGGTATGAATCCTTAGTTACTCATTCAATAGCCAATCCCTGCTCCTAGATCAGGGAGTCTAGAAATGATAGAAACTCATCTTTCCAGGCTTTTTTGCAGCTCAAGGTGGCCATGAGACATAATTCTGGAAAATACTATGTAAAAAGAAAAATTTGAATTGCCTTTGGGAAATATTGTAGCTTTAAAAGAAGGGACTTACACATGCAGTGATCCCATTTGCCCCCTTTCCTCTCTTTCTGCTCTAGACAGCATCACATTAGGATTCATGCCAGGAGCTACAGCAGCCCTCTCTGACCAAAAATGAGCCAAAGGAGAAGGCCAACATCCTGAGCAAAGACTGAAAGTGCCTAAGCTCTTGCCAACATCACTGAGCCAGTGAACCACTCCCCTACTTCCGACCTCTCAGCTTCTTATTTGTCAAATTTAACATCTTAAGGGTTTAAGACATCCTTATTTTTCTGTTACCTGCAGTCAAAGGCAGTCTTTCTGATTTATTGGCCATCCATTTTCAGCTTGGCTCTCAAACAGAAATCACTTTTCCCACCAAAGAGAATGAACTGTAAATCCAACCTTTACATAGTGAACCAGAGAAAATAAACAACAAAAAATATATTGACTTAGATATATTGGTCAAAAATTGTTCAGAAAGCTACCAGTTCAAGTAAATAAACAAAAACAATTCAGGAGGTTAAGTAGTCAGCATTTCTACAGAGTATACAGGAGTGAAGCCATGTGTCCATACAAACCAAATGATAAAGACTATAATCTGATCACATTGATAATAAAAAAAAAAAAAGCCTTCAGAATAAAGACCTGAAACTGAAAAGGGACAATCCCAAGGTGGATTTCCACAAAAGTCCCAGGAAAAGACCAATAGAACTGGGACGGCACAAAGAAAATGAGAGTCCTGACGATCAGAACGGTCTCCCTCGGGAACCCTCCAGCTAAGGGTTACCTCGAGTCCCTAATAAGACCATTGGTCCATACAGAAGTATTTATAGGAAAACATATTTTTATGTTTAAGTTCATTTGTAGCAAAATGATTATAGTTATTGTTGTTTTAAGACAGGCATATTAATCTGAAGTTCAAAACCCACTGGTTATTGTTTCACACGGCATGGATTGGATTCTACCGAACAAAGATTGCCCAAATTTTGCTGAATGTAGCAAATATCCCCCCTTTACCCAAATTAATATACCAATGTCAGATATAGTTTTATATTATCAATATATTTAAAATATATAAATAAGGCTATTTCTCTAACATACGTCACTCAGAATAGCTCTACTTGGATGGTCCAGGTCTCATGATAAGTAGTCAGGCACTTCATGAAATGTCTATGAAGTGAAGTGTGAGCTACTGCTCTCAGCCTGTAAAACTACAGTTCCAGTCCCTAACCACTGGATTCAGAAGACACGGACGAAACATTTTGGGAACATTCCGCGTGATGGAGAGAGAACTGCTAATATCCAGCCTGTATTGTGTCTACCTCCTCGGTGGACTGAAGCCTTAATAAAGACAGATTCTCAGACATTGTAAAATGAAACTAGCTAGCTTTTCTGTGGTATCAGCCTTGTGTGCCAGTGTCCCTGACGTCCTCTCACTCTCCTTCCCACTGCATCACAGAGCTTGAGTTTTCACATGGCCAAGTCCAATACATGGAATTCACACTGGAGAATATTAGAGAGACCCAGAAAGGGCCTGACTTCTTCTAAGATGTATTACTGACATTTTTCTAACTGAATAGAGACTATTCAATATCCTTCCCTGGGCATAATGGGCTAATTTATAACACATACCAGCCTGGTCCAGTAATAGAGAAGAAAGAGTAATGACAAAATTTTGTTCTTTCAGAGGTCAAAGCCTTTTTCCATGCCAAATGCAAAATATCTCTTAAGTTCAAGGCATTTTGCATGATGTTCTTATTTATATACGCTCAATTTCAATATATAATTTAGAAAGCTGAAAATAAGGCTAGGGCCTTTTGCTCTGACTCTTTTGTGTTCAAAGTAATTCATATAATTGAAGTCATATTTGCCATGGCTTGGTGGATTTTCTATCGATGGCAGCATGTTACTTTTCCCTTCTCTAGGATCTCCTGGACTACAATTAATGTATTAAGCAAATAAAATATCAATATTTTCACTAGAAAATATGCTTAACTCTGAGTTCTAAATAAGTAAATGTGAAAGTGTTAGATAGAATGACAAACCATTGTACATGAATACCAAGCTAATCAATAATAAATAGCATGTATCATAAACCGAATATATGCCAGGCATTTGCCAGGCCACTTCACACAAGGGAAACTTGTACTTTATACAGGGCCTCTCTCTCCGAGCATTTATACTAATATTCACTGCATTTGTATTTCCATGTGATAACTGGAAAGCAAGTATTATTTCACTTTAAATTACATATAGAAGAATTGTGACAAAGTTCATGTTTTGTTTATGCAAAAATTAAAGTAACAGCTTAATGTTTCAAGGAAGTCAGGAAGAAGAATGAAGTCCAGTGTCTTTATATGCTGCTAATTTTTCCTTATAAAATATTTTCTCTGAAATTAAAATATATTATATTTGCCGAGCATCAGCGTTCTCAAGTGCTTTTTTGTCCATTATGTCCCTGGAACCTCACAATCACTCTATGATGTGGGTACTTGCATGCTTTTCATGAGAGACAGTAATATTTTGGCTCATCCTCCAGAAGTAAACATAACTCCATTTTTAAGATAAAACATATTTACTAAAAGATGTTAAAGTAGCTGATCCTAGTTCACACAGCCTCAATTCTGGCGTTCCAGTAGGTACCATACTCTTTCTTCCACAGCACACAAAAAAAACCTGGCTCTTTCCTTTTCTACAAAAATTTAAATATAGATTGCTCCCATATCTTAAAATCACCAAGGAATTTTCACTAGACATCAATATCCCTCTACTTCTCTCTCTCTTTATATGCTAAAAGCCAGCATACTGGAACTCATTCTAAAATTTTCCTTCAAGGCAGTCACCTTGAGAATCCTTAGCCCTATTACAAGCATACTTCACTAATCAAAATACATTTAAGACACTTTGATAATTACTTTGAAAACCAGGTTACAAGTCACAAAAGACTATCATTTTCCTTAATAGTTACATCTCATTTTCTTTAAATTAGTAACAGTTTCATCATTCTCTTTCTCTACCAGATGAAACTCTGATTTCTTTGGACTTTTCCAAAATATAATATTTTCAGTCGAGGTATGAAAATTTTTCATTGCTAGATATAATTTTTAAAGTTTGCCATGGTCTTGTGGGACAATTCCACAGAGAAATTCCAAGAATGATTTGTCCAAAGGCAGCATTTCTGAAACGAGTATGGAGCCTGCCAAAGTGATGTCTTTGATGCGACTGACTTTCTCGTACTGTGGGAGTTTTGAAATTTTATTCAAAAATAACTTTTTGAAGCTTATAGTCACACATCACGTGCCATCTGAGTTTGTATACACAAAGTGCCCAAGGGGGATTTTACATAGAGGTTGTCCCTAAAGGAGAGGTTGTCTTCATAGCTGCCAAAATTAAGTGCTCTAGAGGCGGTGATTTTCTGAACTAGCAATGGTTCAATTGCCAAATAACTTCTGTTTCTTACAATTTAGCAAATTTCAATTCAATCTACCAATTTTCCCATTACGCCACTTTTAAGAGAAGGGATCATTTTAACCCCAGTAGAGCATTTCAATAAATTGCCCACTATAGAAATGCTAAGGATGTGTTGTAACACCTCTTTCCTTCCGCAGAAATAATACCTTCCTGACATTTTGACAAGTTAATGAAGCATCTCTTTCCCATCTGAAAAAGTCAGTTGGCATCCCTTCGTCAAGCAAGTATGCTTCCAAGTGTTTCTTCATTTGACCCTCGAAACACCTTTTAACACTTTTCTTATGAGTGATGTAAACTGGTATGTAAGCCAGTTGGTACATTCCCAGACCCTTTAAAAATAATTCCATCATATTGGCTAATCCTTGGGGGTCTCTCCAGAACTAAGTGCACTTGTAAAACTATTCATAAAAAGGGTCTCCTATTTCTGTCTCTACTTCCTTTAACACCCTGGTTATATTTTACTTGGATCAAGAAATACATCAAATCTCAAAGCTTAGAATATTGGTCCATTTTTCAACTCCTTCAAGAAGCCTGTTCTCGGCACCCTCATCCTTCTTACTAATAAATTTGATTAAGGCAAATTCCCGTTTGTGAAACCAGAAACCATATTTTTCTGCTATATTCTCAATGCTTGCACTTGGCTATAATCTCCGTTAATTAGACACTTGGATCTTTGAAAGTCTTCACCTCTTTTTCCTAGTATGTATGTATTCTTCAAAAGTCTATCAGCAGTCAGTTGAAATATTTAGTCTTGCTTGAAATTAATTTTCCACTTTTATTGTTCCAATTATTTGGCAGGTTTTATGGTTTATAATAATTCCCTAGAACTCTTTGAACCTGTTATGCTTTTTATGTTTGTGCTTGATGTGTTTCCTTAGCAACACATCAATTCTGCCAACTCTATTCCATGAGATTTAGGGAGTGAACATGTCTGAGATAAAAATATAAAGATGACTGTCACAGATTTTGATGTTTCGATGATCCCCAATATAGTTTTTAAATGATGGTTGCAATCATAAGATATATCTTTTATTTCAATTCTTTTTCAACCAATGTGCTTCCTGTATTTTTCTGATTCATTTCTACTTTCTTTACTAAAACAACTATTTAAGCCTCAGCTAATTAGTAAGGTCATGAAAATATTACAAGAGGAATATTTTATCAAGTTCAGAAAAACCAGCAGTTTCTACAAATCCCACTACTTTAGTCAACAAGTTTTTTAAATGCATGAATTAATCACCCATACTAAAGCCCCATAATCTTATCATTTCACTGCAGACATACTACACATTCATTCATTCATTCAACAAATATTAATATAGCAGTATTGTATATAAATTTTTTAAATTATAGAGTACGCATTATTGAAAATTTTTCATGATTTCTTGTAGGTCTTTAGACTATGCTAGTATTTGTGGTTCCTACAGAATGGGGTCCCCACCAAAAATAGAGTCTTTCTTTTTTCTTTTTTCTGAGGAAGATTCAGCCAGAGCTAACATCTGTGCCAATCTTCCTCTATATTGTAGGTGGGTCACCGCCACAGCATAAACGCTGACAAGTGGGGTAAGTCCACACCAAGGAACCGAACTCAGGCTGCCAAAGTGAGTGTACTAAACTTAACTTCTAGGCCACAGGGCCGGCCCCATAAATGGGGTCATTTTTAATAGTTCTCTAAGACAAAAGCAGTTAATCAACAAATGGCATTCCCTTCCTTACAACCTCCTTCCTGATTCAGAAGATGTCTATCACATTGAGACCATAATTAGAGTACGTTAAAAAAAATATATTATTGTAAGCCCTCATGTGGTGGAAAGATAATGGGCTGAGTGGCAAATTGAGTTGAGTTCAAATCTTGACTGTGCTCCTTATTGTGTGACCTTGGGCAAGTGTGTAATCTCATTGAGTTCCAGTTCCTTATGTGAAATTTGGAATATTATGCTGATTAAGAACATATATCAAGTGCTTGGTATGCAATTGGTATTTTTTGAGTAAATATTTTCATTAATACTCTTTAATGTATTAATGTTGGAAATTAGAGTTTTTATTCACAGAAATGGTACATATATTAATGGTTTCAATATTAGACAGTAAATTCTTCTCATCCATGGGATTCAGACTCTTGAAAATTGCCATAGTAAAAGAATTACTGTTGAGGAGCTTAAAAGCTTGCAACAAAAAAGTACTCAGTTCTATCAGTTTTTGCTCTGTTTTGAAGCTGAGCTGTTAGCTGCATAAACATTTAGGACTGTTATGTCCTTTTGGTAAATCAACCCCATTATCAATATGTAATATCTCTCTTTCCTTGAGAGGTAGCATTTCTTGCTCTAAAGTCTACTTTGTCTGATACTAAAAGAAAGTCTCCTGGTTTCTTTTGATTGGTGTTTGCATGACATATCTTCTCCCATCCTTTTACTTTAACTCATCTGTGACCCTATATTTAAAGTGGACCTCTTGTAAACAGGATACAGTTGGGTCTTGCTTTTTAGTCAGTCTAACAATCTACTTTTTCCATGTGATATAATTACATATACATTTATATATTAACATATAAATATCAATATGATTTGGTTAAAAATCTACCATCTTTCTAATAGTTTTCAACGTCCCATCTGTTCTTTGCACCTTGTTCCTCTTTTCCTGACTAATTTTGGATTAAATATTTTTTATATTCTATTTTATCTTTACTATTGGCTTAATAGCTGTACTTCTTTATTTTATCTTCTTTAGTGGTTGCTGCAGGTTTACAACATGCCTCTTTAGCCTATCCCATGCTAGCCTCAAGCAATTCATCATCACACACACTGTAAACGAGCTCATGACAGTACCCTTGCATCTCTCCCTCCCATCTTTGATGCTATTATTGTCATGCATTTTACTTCTACATGTTTTCAAACTTCACATTTCTCCCCCACCCCCCAAATATTTTTTTGCTATTTAAACACTTTAGGAATCCATGTGAGTTTTGTTTTATGAAATACTTAGACAAAGTGAAGGCAGAATCTTTTCCTTATAAAAGCTTGTTTTTAACCTCAAGAATCTAAACATTATTTATGAACACAGGCTCCTGAAGAAACATGTTTTTCACTTCAGGAAGTATTGTGATAGAAGGAATAAGGAATCCCAAAAATGTGCAAGTCCTAATCTTCCAGAACCTGTGAATGTGTTAGGTTACATGGCAAAGAGGAATTAAGGTTGTTAATTAAGTGATTTTGAGATGCAAAGATATCCTGTACTATCCAAGTGTGCCCAATGTAATCATAAGGATCCTGACAAGTGGAAAGGGAAGGCAGAAGAGAACCAGAGAGATGGCAGCATGAGAAGAACTTGGCCCAACATTGCTGGCTTTGAAGACTGAGGAATGGGAACACAAAGCAAAGAATGCAGGTGGCCTCTGAAGACTAGACAAGGCAAGGAAAGATTCTTCCCTAGAGCGTCCAGAAAGGAGTCCAGCCCTACCGACACCCTGATTTTAGCCCAGCGAGCCCCATATCAAGCTATGCTCTCCAGAACTGTAAAGGAATCAATTCACATTGTTTTCAGCTGTAGTAATTTGCTACAGAGGCAAAACGAATCAATATAGATTGTGGTACCTAGTAGGATGCTGCTATATCTAACATCTAAAAATATGGAAGTGGTTTTGGAATTGGGCATTTGGCAGGAGCTGGAAGAATTTTGAGGTCCACAATACAAAAAGCCTAGTGTGCTTTTAGTAGAAATATGGATGTTAATGACTATCCTAGTGAAGATTCAGAAGGAAGTGAGGATCATGTTATGGGAAAATGGAGGAAAAGAATCCTTGTTATATAGTGGCAGAAAATTTAACAGAATTGTGTGTGCTGTTATGTGGAAAGCAGAACTTGTAAGTGATGAATTTGGATACATAGCTGTGGAGCTATCCAAGCCAAGTGTTGAAGGTGCCATCTGGTTTCTTCTTGCCACTTATAGTAAAATGTTAGAGGAAAGAGATAAGTTGAGGGAAGAACTATTAAACAAAATGGAACCAGGACTTGATGATTTGGGAAATCCTCAGCCCATCCAGATTGCAAAAAATACCAAAATTAAGAGACTCACTTAATAGAAAACCATGCCCTAGAGAAAAAACTGAAGATGTGGCTAAACAACTTTTTACTAATACCTCAGAAAAATCAAAAGGTCAGAGTAGTCGGTCACACAAAGAAAAGATTACGCAACTGACTCATAGATCCCATTAGCCATCTCAGCTTAAGGCAAAAATAGAAATAGGATTATCTCAGAAAGACCTGTAGAGGAGCCTCTTGTCTAATGGAGTGAATCCCCATGACATAGACAGGAGAGTCACAAAGTTCTTAAGAATAATATACCAACAGAAACACTACTAGCTAGGACTGAAAGATATATAAAAAGGACAAAATAAAAGAATGCTGTCATATATCTAAAATTCTACAGGCAACAAGTATGCTAATAAAGCTGCAAACACATGCTTCCTTTCATTGACAAGGAAGGATGACTCATAGGGCAGAGCTAGGAGTCCAAAGGGCAGAGCTAAGAGGCCAGACAGCAGAGTTTCAAGTTACAGAGGATTATTTCCAGGACTTGAAGCTAAATGGAGTTTGCCTAACTGTGTTTCAAAATTACTTAGGACCAGTGACTTTTTTTGCTTTTCTTCCATCTTCTCCTCTTTTGAAGCAGGATGTCTATTAACTATTGTATTATTAGGATATTCCAAGGGAAAATGATATCAATTGGGAATTTCCCTCCGTGTCATAGCATAACCAAAAGTATGCTATTCTAATTATGCTATTAAATGAAATAAACACGGGTACTCTTAATCTTTCCAACTGTAAAGTGGAGTTAATAATACTTTAACAAGATAATACGTAAAAGTGTCTAGCAGAATGTGTCTCACGTGGCAAATGCTCAATAGACTGTTATTTGAAAAAATGCTAAATAAGGAAAGCATTAATTTACTATATTTTAAAGTTTACATTATTATTACTTTAAAATACACCAAAAATAAAAGGACTACAAAAATCCTTTAATTTTTCTTGGAAATGTTAACTTTATCTAAATTCTTGCTCAAGAATGGGGGAAAAAGATATTCTCTTATAAAACCAAGTGACACCTGGTTTTGGAGTAAAGGGCATGATAAATATGCATGTCATATTATTTGTTCTCTATTCTAATTAAGTAAGACTTAGGAGCTATGCAAACTGCAAAGAAAAAAGCACAATATTTTGAATTCAGTAGACAGATACCCAAGAGAACTAACTGCTTAATTCGTATTTTTGTTCTGTTTTTGTTGGTGGTGGGTTTTTTTTTTTTTGGTGAGGAAGATTGGCCCTGAGCTAACATCTGTGCCAATATTCCTCTATTTTGTATGCGGGACGCTGCCACAGATGACTTGATGAGCAGTGTGTAGATCCATGCCTGGGATCTGAACCTGCAAACCCCAGGCTGCCGAAGCACAGCACACAAACGTAACTGGCCCCTTATTTTTGTTTTTGTTATTTTTTGCTCTGGATTTCTTTTTAACAGCTGTATTGAGGTATCATTTACACATGATAAAACTCACTTGTTTAAGTATGCACTTCAATTGTTTTTAGTATATCTACAGAATTATGCAACCAACACCACAATCTTATTTTAGAACATTTTCATCATCCCAAAAGGAAACCTCTTACCCATTAGCAGTAATTCTTCATTTCTCCACTCTCCAAGCCTTAGGTAACCAATAATCTACTTTCTGTGTCTATGAATTTGCCTATTTTAGACATTTCATATTAATGGAATTATGCAATATGTAGTCCTTTGTGATCAGATTCTTTCCTTAATTCTTATATAATCAGCTTAAAGTAATTTCTTAAAATAGAACTTGACACCAAAACTACATGAATTTAGAGATAAAATTATAATATTTTATACATTTCTCCAAATAAGATATACAAATGGTCAGTATGCACTTGAAAAAAATGCTTAAAATAATTAGTCATCAGGGAAATACAAATCAAAACCACAGTGAAATGCCACTTTACACCCACTAGAATAGCTATAATAAAAAAGACAGAGAATAACAAGTGTTGGCAAGAACGTAGAGAAATTGGAACCATTATACATTGCTAATGGGAATGTAAAATGGTGTAGCCACTTTGGAAAACAGTCTAGAAATTCCTCCAAATCTTAAACGTATACATGACCCAGGAATTCCACTTTTAGGCATATACCCAAGAGAAATGAAAGTGTGCATAAAAACTTGTACATGAATATTCACAGCAGCATTATTCACAATGGCTGAAAAGTCAACTCACATGCAAAAACAACACAAACAGAGCCAGCCCTGATGGCCTAGTGGTTAAAGTTTGGTGCTCTCACTGCTTCAGCGGCCCAGGTTCGCTTCCTGGTCATGGCACCACACCACCCATCTGTCAGTTGCCATGCTGTGGTGGCAGCTCACATAGAAAAACTAGAAGGACTTACAGCTAGGCTATGCAACCATGCACTGAGGCTTTGGGGAGGAAAAAAAAAAGAGGAAGATTGGCAATAGATGTTAGCTCAGGGTGGATATTTCCCTGCAAAAAAACAAAAACAAAAAAACAAAAAACAACTCAAATGCCTATCAACTGATAAATGGATAAATAAAATGTAGTATTTCCATGCAATGGAATATTATTTGGCGATAAAAAGAAATGACATACTAATACATGTGACAATATGGATGAACCTTGGAAACATTATGCTAAGGGAAAGAAGCCAGGCACAAAGGACCACATACTGTATGATCCCATTTATATGAGATACTCAGAATACGCAAGTCCATGGAGACAGAAAATAGATTAGTGGTTGGTTAGGGCAGGGGGATGTGAGGTTCAGGGGTGCCAGCTGAGAAGTGTGGGTGTATGGAGCTTCTTTTGGGGATAATAAATGTTCTAAAATTGTGGTGATAGATAGAACACTATGAGAATACACTGAAAGTCATTAAACTGTATACTTTAAATGGGTGGACTGTATGGTATGTGAATTATATCTCAGCAAAGCTATTTTCGAAAAGCAAAAGAAGGCTCAACAAAAGAGAAATGCCTCTTTTCTGGCAATTTGCCCTTCTTGCAATAAATATACAATCCTGATGACACAAAATAAAAATTATAACATTTATATTCAGACTCAATATAGGTCAAAATTTCATCAAATAATCAGATGCCCAAAATATGATAATGTATACATTGATAGTTTCAAATTTTCAGGGTATTTCTAACCTTTAAAATAAAATCAGACTGAAATAAGAAGTCTGCTCACTTTGGGTCTAAATTAGTTCAAAACAAGCAAATATATGTTAGATTTGAACATATACTTGTTCAAATCCAGCATTACAGGATCGCTGGTCTATTTTATCTCTAAAAGAGCAGCTGGAAGCAGGTTTCCTTTTATCTCCAAGGAAATCCAATTATTTTGTCAATTTCCACTGTTTGGGACAGCAACATATCCCATCATTTCTGGTCCTAAACTCACAGTCAGCTGATTGATTAATTTTTTTCATTATCTTCATAGAAGGATAGAGATGAGTCTGACTTTCTGTGTCCATCCCCTTTTCTAAAGTTTAAGTCAAAAATAAGAGAAAATCTTTTTTGTTCTGTGGTTAGTTAAACCATAAAATGGAAGCAAAGCTTTCTGGGAAATAATATCTTGATCTGCCAAATAAATTCACAAAATTAGCGTCTGTTGATATGTTGATCAGAGAAAATGTATAATATACATTTTCATTCAAGTCTAGATATTATTTGGAGTATTCAGTGCCAACATTAATTTTGTTTCTACCCAGAACTTCCTAGATGTTAAAAACAGTTATATAGATTTTGCTAAATAGTCAGTGGAATAATAATGACTTAATTATATCCTGGTGAGTTCTGATAATGTTATGGTAGAAAATAAGTTGGAGGTTGGGGTGAGGAGAATCAGTTAATAAGGAAAGAAACAGGGCACAATATTTCTAGAGCTTAATTCTACTGCAAAGATCAAGACATACGGTGAGGCTAATGTTTTTATGTCAACAATTACTGACTCAGAGCCCCCAGTGTTCTAGGTGCTGACATACACCAATGAACAAGACAGACAAAATCCCTGCCCTTAAGGAAATTTTAATTCTAATTTTTATAAAACACAAACACACAAATCCTTCTTTCTTTACCGTCTCACAATGCATAATGGAATGTAACCAGGGTAACCACGTCCGAGTCTGAAATTTCATCTGGTGCTACTTCGGAATCCTGACATCATGAATAGCAATAAATCTCTTTAGATCGGTGCTTAGATACGTAGATAAACTAGATGCACTCAACATGGTAACCACCTTTTTAAACCATTTGCAAATCATCGACCTGATTAAAGTATTTGTTCTATCCACTGTGAGGAAAAAGAATAGGAAAGCTGTTTCCATTACTGAAAGCCCAGGGACATGGACTGGTTTTAGAGCCAATGGGAATGTGTAAGTGTACATGGGTGTTGGGGGATTGGTACGCACGCAGGTAGGCACTCAGTGCTTTGATGTGGTGGAATGGAAACGCGTGGTACTCGGAACGGGAAGATCCACCACGTCTTGGGAAAGTCTCAAATCTGTGGGCCTGTGTTAACTCGTCCCTTTAAAAAAAAATCTGAACTACAGTCATATTTAGCTCCAAAACTCTGAATCCATGATTTTCTATGTGAAACCCAAAGCTACAATTCCTGAACTTTTCCTACAGTGATCCAGAAGAAGACAGTCTACAGGGAGAAGTAAAAATGAGGTAAAGAGATCAGTAGTCTCAGATCTGCCTTTCTTTCCACCACTCAGTTTCTTCCTACAGCTCAGGTATTTGGAAAGTCTAACAAAAAAATGGGTTGTGAGGAATAGAGTTTAAGATTTGTATGTGCAGGGGATGACAAAATAAGGGAGTAAGGGAATTCCCAAAGCGAAGGAGGGGTCAGGGAATCCCTAGAACTTTGGTGAAGTAAGGGACAGACTGGAGGGTACAAGGAGGAAGGCCGGGCAGAGGGGCTGGGCAATGAAAGCACGATAAAGACAGACAAAAGCAATGAAGAGAAATCACAAAGGACTGTTCTTATACTAGCTTCCTCAACTCACTTGTTTCTTGTTACTCTCCATCACAGGATGCTGGTTGAGGCTCTATAGCACCCTCCTGAGGCTCCACAGCACCCTCTTGAAGACCTACAGCACCTTCTCAAGGATCTACGGCCCCCTCTGGAGGCTCTGTTGCAGCCTTTTGGGGATCTATAGCACCTTCTTGCCACTTTTCCTGGCTCCCCAGGGCTTCCTCCCAGTGCCTATTCTCTGCTCTCTTTGCTGGTTTCCAACTGCCATTAATTCTAATACATGCCCTTCCCTAACGTGTTTACCTGGGGAAGAATCTAATTAATTAATTCTCACTAGGTATGATTAATTTATTAGAATCCTAAAAAGTTGTGCATTTTAACAGGAATTCCCTTCACCCAGAGGGTTGTTAGAGGTGGGACGGACCTTAAAAGTAAAAGCGATTGAAGCCAAGTCTCTCCTCCTCCCTCCACACTTCATTTGTATGCTACATCCAGCCACACCAGGGCTGATGCTGTCTGTACTAGTCCTTCTTATACTACATTGCCTCCAGTGAAGGAGCTCCCAGCACCAGGACAGATGTGTTAGGGATATTTCTGAAGCAAGAGAGCCTTTTCAGCATGCTTAAACATTCCTTATAGGCTATGATCTTCTTAACTCACACATTAGGCTTTCCTGAGAAAGCAGACAGCAATACCATTAGCCCTGGATATAAAAACTTATCTACCACTACTTTAAATATATTTTTTAAATTTTGGATAACAGGTTTTGGTTAAATAATCCATCCTTATGATGGATTCTTTAATCTCTTTGTCTCTGAAGATGATCATATGCAGTAGTTGGAGAGCTAAGAACATCAACTTCTCACTTTTGCATCTAAAAAGTAGTAGTTTAGAGTACAGAATCTAGACTACATTGCCTGGGGTTGAATTGCAACTCTACCATCACCAGTTTGTGACTTCAAACAAATTATTAACCTTTCTGTTCCTCAACTCACTTGTCTGTAAAAATACTACTTACCTGTTAGGGTTCTTTGGGGATCAAATGCATTAATGCAAAAATAGTGCTTAGAACAATGCCTGACACCTGGTAAGCACTCAATAAATGGTAATTGTTGTTAATATCATCATCACCACCATCACACCACCACGACCATCATCACCATCATCACGATTATCATCACCTTGGGTAGTTATTTACTCAGAGAAAGTTAATCATACGATTACCAGATCCTCACTTCGCTTTGTGCCCACATAGATATGGTCATAATGTTGCTACTCACTGCTAATGTTGTACTTTTGTCTTTGACAATTATTTTCCTCTACTTTTACCATAATTGGTTTCAAGAAATGCTAATTTGTTTTATGAAACTAAATGAATTCCATGAGTCATCTTTGTCTACATTAAAAAGAAGAAAGTAATATTTCAAGTGGGAGCACGCTGAATGGATGTATGGAGACTTTCTCCCTATCTGGAATGTAATATTAAATATTTCAGGACTATGATTTAGTGTTACAGAACATTCAAAAGTTTCTAGACATCCTTATATTTGGGCTTCCATTTTTAGCTATAATGTCCTTTATATATGCTCTTACCGTCTTTCATACTATAACGTATAACATATTTGTTTTAAAGCTTCAAGCAATTGGATCCAGAACAATAAAAAAATTCACTGAATTTATAATCCTTGGACAGTAAACTAATATCAATGACTCATGATTAGTTCTACCGTGACAATGACACCAACAGAAATTGTCTTCATTTAATAAAGTTAGGATTCCAAAAATAGAACTAACTCAATGAATGTTTTGCATCAGTGCTGAAAGATTTTATAGGAATTGTTTATTTATTTGTTCATTTGATTGATTTTGATACAATCAAAAAACACTGGTACCAAAACATCTCTCTCATGAAGGTCAAGTTAGAGAGTGCATATTTAGTAATGTGACCAAGGAAAATTTAGCAGCTCAATCAAACTACACTTAATAGCCCAAAATCTAAACACCTGCTATTTTCATCTTACCTGTATGAAAACACCTGTATTTTCTGGTATTAACTCCTTTTCCATTCTTAACCAACTACCTTCAGAAATTATTTATGTGGTGTTTATAATCTTAAGTCCTCCTGAGTAAGCAGAGCATATCCATCCAGATTTCTTCCCTGGTCTTGAGGTTCTAGCAGACAGGTAACACCCCTTTATTGGATTCATTCTTTCCCCAGCATCCAACTTGTCCCCTAAAGAATTATCCTGAAGAAAGTTTTCTGTTTTCATAAATCTCACCTATTCCCAGCATCATTCTCTCATCAATTAAAGTAGGTTCTACTTATAGGTGAGATTAATTAATGATTAATTACCAGGTATGTGGAAAAATTCATCCTTACAAATTATGTGGACCACAATATTTTAGTTTAATTACTATAAAAAGTAAGTATATATATATTTATTTTTTAAATTTATTTAATTCAAAAATGTAGCTTTTATTTCCTTCAATGGTCTTACACCTATGAAGAAAATTAGGATATCACAGAATCAACTCCAAACACTCTAAATACATTCACAGAACAGAATCTATTCTCTTAAGTGGTCATTTCTAGAAATTGACAAGCAAAGCCCTAAAGATTTTTGTGATTGATGTGGTTTATCTTGGTGATTTCTTACTCAAAACATTAATCACTTTAAATATTTCCAATCAACTGATAGGTTATATAAACGTTTCCGAGCATATGAAGATCTGCTAATTAATTTCTCTTCATTTAAACCATTAAGAGGACTCTATAAAATAGTTTACATTCCTATCTATGAAGCTGATTCTGGCATCAAATAAATGTTCCAAAATCATTTATATATACACATGGGAAATAAAGCACATTCACTGAAATTATAGCAGTGTTTGTAAGCACAATAATTTTAATTGACAAAGTTCAGATGGGTAAAATAACATCTCTCTCAGTGATTGAGCTTGGTTGCTGAATGACTGAAACTTGCCTAAGTTAATTCCAAATTTTTTTCTCAGTCAATTTAGAGTTTTTCTTAGTCAAGCAAGGCATAAGCTCAATCAATTCAGAATTATTTTTTTCTCTTCTCCCAGGGTGTCCAGTCATGGGAAGGGGATGAAGGTGTCAGCCACCTTGCCTGATCCATTTCCTCCCTGGCATTCCCTCATTACAATCGAGAAAACTCTTCAGGGACCACTGGCTTCTAAGCAAATCTTGCCCTCTTTTGAGGGCCAAATATTCTGGTATCCTGATTATATTGATGCCTGACAATATAGTCAGGCACAGTGTTCATAGTCATTTCCTAGGCCCCAGGCTCTCATGCTCCCAAACATCTCTTTATCTGGTGGGAGTGGAAGGGGAACTGGGGGATGGATTTTATTGTCCCCCTGAGATTCCTAGCCTCCAGAAACTTCAAGGCTTGCTCTCTTGCCTCCTTTGAAACGTTCTCCTCCCAGGCCCTTCCCTGGCACTGAGAGTTCCCATCTAATCCATCAGAAGTGATCTATAACAAAAGTTATTTTCCTGATGTCATCTGTAGGCAAAGGATTCAACAAAGAATACTTGCAAACAAAACGGATACAGTCTGAATGATTTATACCTTAATCAAAATGCATTCAGAGCAAGTGCCTGATGCACTTTGCCATCAATCTTGAAAACCACCACAAAAAATGGCTAATTGTCATTATATTTTTCTGAAAGGAAAAGTCATCACTGCTCAAAAAGTGCCATCAAATTTAACTTTCCTAGATAAAAACACAAACACTATTTTTCTCTCTTTTCACACACAGTGCCTCGTACATGGTAACTCCTCCAAAAATGATTCCTAGATGGATAGCTTTCTCTTGAAGAAATTCTTTCCAAATAATTTATTGTGGTGTTCTACTCAGAACCTGAGCAAATGATATATTAATTTTTGATAGCGTCACCACCACATCCAACTATTCCAGTCTGAGGTCACATTAGACCCAAAACAGCTTAGTCCTCCAAGTAAACAATGCCATTGGTGACTAGGTATGTGCTCATTTTGTTTAGACCTGGTATCAAAATCAAAGACTGGGCATTTCCAAAAAAGCATAGGTGTTTCCAAAAGAGGGGAAACGGCAAGAGAAGATTCTGCCGTGATCCTAAAAATGTAAGTCCTCTAGAAAACACTTTTCCCCCCCATTTTACTGCAATATGAGCTATTTTGCCACATTACTCACATAGCCAGAAATTATAGGCATCATGAATTGGAATCAGCTGCCTGCCAAACGAGGTACTTATGCCCACTTTCCTATTCATGGTGGCCTTAGGAACTATGATCCTTTCATTAGCTATTTAATTGTCCTGGGAACATCCCGAGTCAATATTTTTATTTCCTGTTTTCACCTGCCAGTGGTGAACGTTTTTCTCCATTTTCTGAACATATGACTAAATTTAACATGGTAGTTATGACAAGACATGCAGGCAGCTGCCCAGGCCAAATGAACTGGAAAACTCGAACGATTTAGAATATGTTTTTCTGTTTTGAAGGAAGCTAAAGTTCTGAAGATCCTTCCTCCCCACACATTAATTTCATTGTGATGCTACAGTTTATTTGAAAAAATTTCCAAACTTACACAAAGTGAAAAGCTAAACAATCTCAATTCTGTATTACAAGAATAAGGTAAAACATTTTATGCATTTACTTTGATAAAGTAATCATGAAACATCTGTGGTATCAATCCCTTTTTATGTTAGCCTACTGAAAGCAATATTGCCAGCTAAACATTAAATGAATTCCTTTTGTTTCATACTCATAAAATTTATTTTCATACAAAGAATCTTTGAAGATTTTATAGTTCATTTTAGCATCATTTTATGACCTAAAACCCAATTAGATTCAGAAGGGAGATTAAGCCATCATACTTATATTATCTCTTAGTAAATTATTTTTTATCAATTCAACATATGACTCTTTTTATCTGAATATGAAACTTTACTAACATAACAAAGGTATGAAATATATTGGTTTTCATAATCTGTTTTGCATTTCTTCTTTCATTTTTCCAAGCAAATAGATTTTATAAAATACATGCAAAATGTGAGCAATCTGCTCCTTTTGTATAATCTATCAGAACAGCAACCAAAAAGTGCCTGCTGTGGACTGGAAACCCAAACTTGTCAGAAATGAGTATAATAGAGGAGTAAGTAGGTCTTCCTTTTAATACTTTTAAAACCATTTAAAAAATATACACGATTTATACCAGCTTGATTTTGCAGACAGAGTAGTAAAGAAGAAAAGAATTAGAGATGAACAGCTGGGTCAAGGAGAGATGGAGGATTGAGAAGGATTGAGAGGGACGAGGCATGAGGTTCCTCCCGGAGTGGACAAGCCCAATGACAGGGAAGGAGAAGACACAAGTGTCACTTGTCAACTGTGTAGCAGATGTTTTAGAGTTATTGTAGCAAACAAACCTTCAATTCCCAGGGGTATCTAGAGCCAAGGGTTTCTAACGCTTTTAAGTAGTGACAGTCTCTCTTCAATTGCTTCATTTCATTAGACCCAGTTCCCGTCTACACCTTCATAAGCTGTGAGTGTGTGTGTGTGTGTGTGTGTGTGTATATTTGTACTTTTCTTAAACTTTACTCAATTTGAAGAGAAATACCAGACACTTTGGTCTTGTTTTACAAGTGGCCATTTAAGTTATCTAAAATAACTTCTCTTTTTTTAATTGAGGCATAAGTAACATATAACATTGTGTAAGTTTAAGGTGTAGGACATGTTGATTTGATACATTTATGTATGGCAATATGCTTACCACCATAGCATTAGCTAGCATCTCTTTCAGGTCATGTAATTACCATTTCTTTTATGTGGTGAGAACAATTAAGATCTAGTCTCTTTGCAATTTTGAAGTTTATAATATGGTATTGTTGTCCATAATCATTTTGCTGTGCATTAGATCTCCAGGACTTACTGATCTATTAATTACAAGTTTGTACCCTTTAAAAACATCTCTCCAATTCCTCCACTCCCCTCCTCCACCAGCCCCTGGTAACCACCATTCTACTCTCTGTCTTTAAGAGTTTGGCTTTTTTACATTCTAGATATAAGAGATATCATACAGCATTTGTCTTTCTCTGTCTGCAATAACTTCTCAACTCAGGGGAAGACTGAGAAATTACCCAGATAAAGCAATATTTTAAAGCTTTCAAGAGACTTTCTATGCAGTACATTTATAAATGCTGCACATGTATATACTCACAAAAGGATTTCTCTGCTACTGAGAAGTCTTTTCACCCTCACAATAGTAATTTAGGTAACAGTTATTAAAGACTACAAGAGGCTCGACATTGTTTTCAGTGTTCTACACACATAGGTTCTTAATACTGACAACAACCCTCTAAGCTGATCTTGTTATTGTCTCCACAGAGCACAGAAAGGTGGAGCATTGTGTCCAAGGTCAGCCAGCTAGTGAGTGGCAGAGCCAGCATTCAATCCCAAGCAGTCTGGCTCTGGAGTGTGTACTCACCACACCACAACACAGCATCTCATTTCATCTAGTTATAGAGGGACTATTACATTAATTTTTTAGATGAGGAAATTGAGACTCAGTGGGGTTAAATAAGTTTCAAGTTTCCTCTGCTAACACGTGATAGAAACTATGAGTCAAGCCTAATCTTTCTGATTCCAAAGTCCATGCTCATAACCACTTATGAGCTCTTCAAACCACTACAGCCTCCTAAATACAGGACCACTGTGTAAAATGTGCAAGTTACCATGACCATTAAATACAACAGAAGCAAAAGTGGACAAGTTATAGTAGTGGCCTGATCCCCACAGTTTCATTAAGCGGCTCCCCCTGGATAGGACCAGTATTTCCACAACTCTAACCACAGGACAACGGTCCCAGGCTAATCCTCCCATCTGGTCTAGAGCTGCTATTGTCAACACAGAGATGTTCTTTGTTTTCCTGCTCTTTACAGATCCTTATAGCAGTTTCTCTGCCTCCCTGAGTGGCCACAAGGCTAGCCAGAAGAAATTCAACTCCCATACCCAAAACTGGATTCAAAATGGGAATTTCCCACAAGCCTGAGTCAGGAAGAGTGTTCCCACAGAGCTCTTTGATCCTGAGAGAGGGAGCCCAATGGCACAAAGGAACAGAAGCAGATCATAGAGGAGAAGGCCTTTGTTGCTGGAGATCTTGTCCTTCTAGATGAGCACTCTGGACTTCAGAGTGACTGGTTCCTGCTGAGTTTGGATGGGCCTGGCCTCTGCCCCTGCACAAAGCAGTTGGGGAATTTTGAACTCAAACATAAAAGCACAGCAGTAGGTGACGGAGTCCACAGCTCCAGCCTGCTGGGAGCCCCAGCCAGTTCACGCACCATATGTGCCCTGCTTATCCATCTGGCTTAATGGACAAGGCCAAATAAAGCACAAACAAATGGGAGAGCAGACTTTCGCCCTGGCCTTGAAGTACACACTGACCTCACCTTGCAGAGTTTTCCTGTAAATCATTTGGGTTATAAGTAGTTTAATATAAAGTATAAAAGCCCAAGCTATGCAAAGCTCCAAAAAGGGAAGAAAAGTTCCGAAGTGATAGCTGATTAGCAGGCTAATCACCTTATAGCAATTTTTCCATTTACCAATATTACTGCATAAGCAAAACCTGAAATTCAGTGAAGTCATGGAAACTTGTAGTTTAACCACATGTGAATCCAAACCCAAAACAATCACAATTTATATGACCACTACAAAAGCTTCTGTATTACTAAATTATTTCTCAGACTGAGGATTGGGCTCACAGTTTAAACAAAAGTCAAAACAGTACATTTTAATTTCATAAGAAGAATCCACAGTCTCTGAAAGGTAATGATTCTACATTTTAATCGTGCTTTAAGTAATTTCTATTTTAACTTTAGGTTTCTTCTTTCTGAAACTAATATATCTCTGTGACTGATGCTTTCACTGAGTTTAGTGTGTATATATGTATACGGATGTATATATATTATATATACATATGTATATAGTATACATATTTATAATATATAATATATATTTTTAAGTTAGTATAGCATGTATACATAGATAAATAGACAGATAATAGACAGTAAATATACATAGTACATGTATCTTTCAGGTTAAATGTCAATAGCCCAAACATTAACCTTGGTCCGTATCCGGTTACTCAGCCTCAAGCACTATTGACATTTTGGACCAGATAAGTCTCTGTTGTAGGGGATTATCCTGTGCTTTGTAGGACATTTAGTAGTACCTCTGGCTTCTACCCACTAGATGCCAGAAACACTGCCCCCATTTATGAAAAACTCAAAACGTCTCCAGACGTTGTCAGATGTCCCTGAAGGGCAAGTCAAAACCACGCCTGGTTGAGAGCCACTGATCCATATGATATTGAGAATAAGTTTTGAATACTAATCAACTCCTTTTTATTTATATTCAATCATTCAGTACTTGCTGTTACTCGATACTAATGGTCTGAGGTAATGACTAATCCTATTATTGAATTTTTAATCCAAGTTAATTATTTGTCTTCTGAGCTCATAAAAATGATGTTATCATGGTTTTACCTTTCTGAATATCATGAAAATCCAATCATACACAAAAGTCTGTGTATTATATGAGAATGAATATACAATATGTTCATAAACTACACAACTAAATATGGAAGTTCTTATAAATCTGAATTTTCCAAATTGTTCCTAAGTCTACTGATAAGGCTTCATATTTCACTCAAGAAGAATATGGGTTTGTATTTCAAATCCACGATAGTCTGTAAAAACTCAAAATGTGTGCAAATTGATGTAACTTAAAAAACACATGTAATGTAAAAAAAATTAGGTCAATAAATTAGGCCTTTAAAAACCTGTGTTTTTTTGTCTCCCACTATGTTGGGCTTCATGGGAGACATTAAGATGAATCAGGCTAACATGAGCCTTTACTTGAAAAGGCATGTCAATAGTAGAGGTGGGAAAAAAGAGAAAAAATAATTACTGCCAGCTTTTGGTATTAAGGAATAGGTTCTACATAATGGATAGATATACAGGAGAAAATTTTGAGAAAATTATCAAGCTAGTACAGTATAGGGTGTGTTAAGACGAGGAAGAATATTTAATTAGTCTGGATTATGGAATTACAGACTTTGTGAAGGTATGTCGTTGCAGGAGTGGGGGAAGAAGATATTATAAGGAGAAGTGAGAAATAAGAACATAAAATAGTCGAAACCAGATTATAGAAGGCATTATATGTCAGATTAATGAGACTGGCTTGTTCTACAATCAACAGGGAGCCACTGAAGAAAACGGATCAGAAAGACCAGAGTTAGGTAGTAAGAAGATATGTTTTCTGTATCTCAAATACTGCATCTGTCTCCCACCTACATGTAAACTACTTGACTACCTTCACCTCAGGTGGAATGTGGTCCCTTAAAGAACTCTATCTAATTCAAAGGCCCAGGATCAAGTCACTTTTGTGACTTACCTGACTCTCAGTTTGTGTCCAAGCGCTAATAACTGGTTGACTTATTTTTAAAATCACATCCACCTTATTCTCAGTTCTAGTAATTAGGTCCTGGACTGTTTTCTTTATTTACATTCCTATTGATACCTCAAGACATTTTGGGGTGGAGACTGAACCCTGAAACAACCCTCATCCACCAGAGGAAGTACAATCCAACCTGCTATTGACCAAGATTTGCTATGGTAGACATGCCTTCCCTCCTTCCGCCTGGGTGCATCGTCCAGTATTGCTTGATCTGGCTTCCATGTAGTCATGCTCTTCCAGCTTCCTGGTCAGCTGAGTTACCCTGGGGTCACTTTCCATGATACTCAACAGCTGCCAGCAAATGACTCCCTGTTACCTTGCTCTATAAATACTAAGTTTCCTGAGATTCTTCCCCTACTGCCTGTACCATCCAAGTGGGCAGATTTATTCCAGGCCCAGTGCCATGTCTGCCTTGTTTCACTGAGGTTAACCCTCTGTGCACAACTAGAGTATGCGATGACAGATAACTGGCAGGCAGGAAGGAAGGATGGAGGAGAGACAAAAGCAGCAAGAACACTAGTGAGGAAGCTATGTGTAGTAGTACTGAGGGTGGCCTGAACCATATTAGTAATTTTCCTTAATAGAGCTAGAAAAATGTGTTTTAGTGCAAAAGCAAACTATTTTTATAATGTGTTTTGTATGAAAATATGTTTTTCACAATTAAATATGATACTTAAAAATCCCTTTTTATTGTTCTAAACTTACTATTTTAACCTAGGACCATTTTTAGTAAACTTCTTATAATATTGCCTTACTTTAATCATTGCAATCTCTTTTTTTCCAGATGTTACATTTCTTTTAAATAATTACAAAAACGTCAAATCAAATTAGCCCTTCCATTTCAAAAGCGAAAAGCTCCAGTGAGCAAAGATGAATTTTTATGGCAAATTGGTTAATAAAGTGCTGTCATGAGAACTGGACCTTAAACGAGAAAGTGACTCTTAATGTTTAACACTTCCTTCAGCAATCTGAATTCTTCTCCCAGTCACTGAAAATTTTTTCTGGTCTCACCACAACTCATCACACTGGACACACTGGGATTGCTTCTTTAATCTCCTATTTAATTAAAAACAAAAACAAATAAACAAACAAAAAACATGGGCTCTGCTAAAAGAATCTGGCTTAGTTCCAACATTATTTACTTCAACCTCAGTGACTATATTTTCTTGCGATTTAGCCAGACTGTAGTGGTTCTCAATGTTGGCTTTCAAAATGATGCCCATAAATTAACGTAAATAAAGTGCTTCAAATAGTACCTGAAATAGTGCCTTATATGTGGTACATAAGCGCTTACTATTATTATTACCAACACCTGGACTCCACATAAAACCAACTAAATCCCAATCTGTGGGGATGAGGTAAGCCGTCAATGTCTCTGGGCTCTCACAACAATACTTTTTTAAACCCATCTATGTGATTCCAACGAGCAACCAGTGCTGAAAAACACTGAGGTTTAACCAAATGCCAATGAAACAAATTTCATGGCTTACATCTCAGAAAAGCTGACCAGTCCCATTCCGTGCCCCATTGATAAAAATATCTACCATTTTGCCAGGCACTGTGCATGTCAAAAAAGACAAAAAATGAGTAAGACATTCCTACCCTCAAGCACTTAGCAATCAGTTAGGTGAAATAGGCCATAGGCAAGTAAATACAGAGCAGTTCTTTAAGGGCAAGAATAGTGATATCAACTAAGAGTGTGAGCCAGACAAGGAAAAGACCAGCCAGTTGTACTTAGATAAAGCAAGGAAGGCTCCCAGACAAACAGAAACTTGAACAGACCTTCAAGGGATGAATGGGATTGTGTTGAGTAGAAAAGGAAGGGAAAGACATACCAGACAGAAAGGTACGTCTGAAATATACAGAGAGAGGAATAGCTCAAAGTGTTCAAGGACCTATGAAGAAGTGAAAAAGTTAAAGCAGAAGATGCTCTGGACAAATCTGAACGGCCTGTAAAAACAAGCCAAAGAATTGTGAGTTGCCCTTGTAGGTAAAAGGGATTCAAGGAGGCATTTTCAGAAAAAGAGGAACATAATTATATCTACAACTTATCTCTCTTCTGTCTTCATTTCTCAGGGGCAGCAATAAACCTACACAGCAGATTTAGGCTCTCACATGGTCATGCTGACATGTTCTTCGAAACCAGCTTCTCTGTTGTGTCTTCACAACAGTTCTCTTGAGGAAAAAAGACAAAATATTTAAGAAGTTAAATTTTTAGTCATAAGCCAAACAAAGCTAAGAAAGTTATTATACAAGTCTTTTTTCCATTTCTTTCAGCGGAAGCAAATAAAGGAAAAAGTTTTTTACTGTAAGCCTCTACATTAGACCCATCCAATATTATATATAAAACTACACTGCAAGAAAATGTGAAGACAAAGTGTGAACCTCATAGGTAAAAAGAAAATGACTCCAAAAGAAATTATATTTGAGGAGGGATATCTTGAAATTGTAGGTTTCTTAACAGAATCTTTTAACAGAAGTTTTCTTTCAAAATAAGACTATGCATAAGAATTGGCTTATTTAAGTTAGAGGGTAAAGGTATCATGTAAATAGTAACAGTAGCAAATATTTATTGAAGGCTTAGTATGTGATCAGTACTGGGCTCATTGTCCTCACTACAAGTGTGTCACTACTACTTGTAAAGTCTATCTTACAGATGAGGAGACTGAAGATTAATACTGTCAAATAAGTGTCAAAAACTGTCAAGGGTCTGATATTTTACCCTCCTTGAAAGCTAACAAGTTAGCCCACCACAGTTTCATTGATGCTTGCAGAAGGCATGAGTCTCCCGGGTCAGAGACAAAGGATTTTATTACTTATAGCAGTAGCTGTAGCCAGAGTATTCACATTTTCTTTTGCCATTTTCCTGAACCCCAGTTCCCACAGAGCAACACAAAGAAGACCAGGTAACACCTGCACACACAATAGATCGTGTTACAGGAATTTTATAATGTAGTACAGGAATTTTTACAAATTGTGTTACAGAAATTTCTATAACAGACACTAAGCATGCCTGCCCTTTGCTCTGGAGGGAATACTATCTCTATCTTCAAAAGTTATTCACTATATAAACATGCTTAAATGAAGTCTGAACCACAGGCAGTCAGTGTGTCTGCTTGAAAGACATGAAGACACACAAGAGAACCATGGAGAGCTGTCTCCCAGCAATGAGTTGCCCATGTTAACACAATTAGTAAATGACAGAACTAGAATTTAAACTATTAGGTCCACGTCATTTGAGCAGCAGAGCTCCACACTGAAGTATCAGGAAGCAAAGCATGAAGGACAGCCTGAGTTTCATGGAACTCGAGAATCCAGATCTTCTAGTCTATGAACCAAGAAGACTTCCAAGGAGCCTCAACTGTCAACACTGGTTAAGAATTTCTCCTTTCTAAAGGGAGGAAAATGAAAAAACTTCCTCTGGAGGAGCATAGGTCTCTTTATGTGGTGAGGGAAGTTGTAAAGAGACAGCGAGCAAAATAGCATCAGAAAAAAATAACCTATGCTATTCTTGGATGTTGTCTCCAGATGTTGTTTTAATTCTAGTCTGACTTAAAAAGTAGATGAAAGATATTTAAATACTATGTCAATAGTGTAGCTTAATATGCCATTTTCCCACCCTAAGCTATTTTGGACCATTAGGCTCTCTGTTCAGGAAATATTAAAGTATGGAAAACATAATCATAATTTATGCCTTCCTTCAGTCAGAGAATTTCTTATTTTGCTCTTCAGAAGGGAACAAAACTCTTGTTTTAAATACAACAAAAGCCCACATCTGCTCTTATGCAAGCTCCTCCTGGCTGCACTAGGCTTTTCAAGGGATGACTGTGGACATGCATGCAAAGCCACACACTACCCTGGTTCGAACACATCTGGCATTCCTGTGTCTCGTCCCTGTCCTAAGTGTCTGCTCAGGAGTTCACCATGGAGGAGACTGTGTTGCTGCATTTTGTGATCTGTCAGTGAAAATGCCTGCTCCCCTATCAATGCCCATGTGTATGGAGACCTAACTGTTAGATCATGATTAGTGACCCTCCACCTGTTCAATACCCAAACCTAATTTTTGATCAATAAAATATCCACTGCTAAAGGTAAACACTGTTTACTGACCTCTTAGAACAGCAGCGCTGACTTGGAGAAGAGAAGTAGTTTCATCTGATCTTAACATGTAAACACTTAGGGTAAGCCTCAGCAGGAATGCTAGCTTTAAGAGTTTCAAGCAAGGCTACACTGAGGCCAAAGACTCGTTTCTGCACACTGCAAAGGCCAATTTCTTGTTTCATGCTCTGTACACACCATCCTTGACAAATGAGACCTGCTGGAGATCCCTTGCTGTTTCTGAGAAACAAAGTGTTAAGTCTGACATGGGTCAGTGAAATCATTTTTTCTCTTAGATCGTGGCCAAGAAGAGGAGGAGATTAAGTCTCTCTTCCAGGATTTGAAATCTGTCCTGAATCCATGGCCCATGCAGATGCTGGTATGCTGCTTGGTATTTGGGGATTTCTTGCTGATGAATATAAGACGGCCAAAGCCTTGCTTGGCTGCAAAGAGAAACCAGAGAAAAATAAAGATGTGCTTTCGTTGGTAACATACTGTGGGGTCAGGATGTTGTTCTAGTGACTCACTTGAAAAAAAAATGTGGTAGGAAAACTAAATTCAACCCCATGACAAAGTGCTATGGCTTTTGTTTAGCAATAATTCCAGCCAACTCACTGGCCAAGATTCTTTTTATATAGGCTGTGTCTACATGATTCCAAAATATCCAGCACATTCAATTCTAAAATTTGCTTCAGTAGCCTGGCTATTTTGCTTGTGAAATGTTAAACCTGAACTGAGCTACTTTGAACAAATAATGTATGGAGCATACATACTGACTGACTGATTATTTGATTAATCAGTAGTGGTGTGAAATTCTTGGATGTTTTGGTGTTTTATAGACAGAGTCATAGAGCTCCCTACCCTTGGAACCCACTACTCTGGTATCATCTCTGCTTTTTGGCTTCTGGGGTAGAAAATATATTTCTCAACTAGAATAGCTTTATTGTCTTTGGAGTGGAAGAGGAGATGGGTGGGAGGGTGTAAATGACCATCTCGAGTCCATGCCTTCCATCTTTGAGACATTCTGCCAAGCAGTTCATTGGGGTTTTTTAAACCCCTTTATTAGAGTCTTTGTTATAGTCTGCTTTTTTTCTTCACATTAATGATTCTTCCATAACCATAATTCATGACATATGCACTCCTACCTGAGCCATGTTTGCTGTCTCTGTTACCTTCACATGGAGCAGCATTTTCTTCCATACTTATCTTCCAAATATTATCCACACTTTAAGCGCAGCTCAAAGCTCTCTCTTGTACAAAAACAAGTGAATTCCCTCTTGTTCCATGAAACGATGTCACTGAACTACATTTATAGTTTTCTTACAGCATCCTCTGCCTTGTGTCCATGTCTGTGTCAACACTAAGTGTTTGCCCCTTGAGCACTGCACTTCTGTTTACCCACATGGGCCCATTATGCTTCTATTTCACTTCTCCGTACCAAGCTCAGTTATAGTAGGTAAGTAAAAAATATTAGTTTTGATTTATTGAGTCCATATCCTCCAAATAAATATGCCAGATGACAAAGTGGTGCAGGGTGGGGAGAGGAAAGGCCAATGTCGAATGGTAACTTCAACCTGACTTAACATCTAATGCATAATTATTCGTGTTGGCAAATATCATCAGGAAAAACCCAAACACGATCGCTCTGCATTTTAAAATGCCTTATTTTTTCCCTTAGTATATTTATTCATACACAAACAATATTTACTTTTCTCCTGATTAAAACATGAATGTTTCTACTTGGCTTCCCTTGGGATGAACTGCTTCAGAACAAACCAAATCCAATAATAACGTGAATCTTCTTACTGCCCTGACCAACAACTCCATCCTTTGTTTGAAAACAATAATTTGATGCCTAAATACTGCCTTTCACTCAAGGCAATGAAAGGAGAGGACAAGAGCCAGTGAATCTAATATAAAACAGCATCACCAGTCAACATGCAGTTGACAGCAGTAAGGAAGCAACCCTGAGTGGGTGGTTACCGCTACAGAAGGAAGATAGACTCCGAAATGAACTGCCTGGAACATAGGAGCGAAACTTTTTCATAATAAGTTTAAAGAGGTAGTACTATCCTCAACGCATTTTTTAATAAGAATCAGTATTCTCAGGGAATTCAGGAGCAGATGTTTTTTCAGAGTCAGTGATTGACCCACTGGAAATGTTATTTTCAATTTGGGGATAGTTGGTTGATAGTCCTGGGTTTTTTAATAGTAATTTAACTGGCCCCATTTTGATCTGGTTTGATTATTAAAACCGGAGTCTAGGGATTTTACACTAAGCATCACAAATCGTGAGACTTTGCTCTCTGCCAATACTGTACTTGAGATTTCTAACACTTAGCAATTTTCTAACATTGTGGTTGAGGTCATCTTAGAAAGACCTACATTTATATTTTCCCCTTGTGATGCAAAATCAATACTTCACTGGCTGAGAAAAAGTGAGGCGCTCCATTCATGTCAGACTGCTGAGTGCAAATGCACAGGAGTAGGCAGCAAACCTCTGCATGTTACGGAAACACAGAAGCGAGAAAAGTCCTGCTGATTCTGACTCTCTTGTTGGAAATACTAAATGTGTCCAGGTTCAGGTTTTTAAAATCTCATCTTCTTGCACTCCTTTAAATGAGGAGTTTCATAAAGAGCCTGCATAGCAACCAGAAGAAAACCTATAGTATTCTTGCAACACTTCTCCTAAGAATGCCCATCTACTTTTCACATGTTTTCTACTAAGTCAAATTTTTTTTCTTTTTTTTGGTCAATAAGACAATTAAGTAGCATACAGAATATATCAGTGAAAAAAACACGTGATGTGATTGAAAATCAATTAGCTGAGACAACATGGCAAGGACGACTAAAAATAAAGCGAAACCTCTAGACTAGGATTCTCCTGAAAAGTTGCCCCCAAACCCAAACATATAACTTTGGTTTAAGTACAGAGAAAATTAGTTACAATTTATACACAAAAGCTTTAAGATTTAATCATGAGCTTGACTCTATTTGTTTTCCATAAAGGACAGCTGCCCTCTCACCCACAGGTGACCCTTCATCTTGCTGCCCACCACAGGGCACCACATGCTTCAAGTGCTTCCTTCTCCAGCAGTGGTTCTCAAACTTAAGCAGGCACCAAAGTCCCTGGGAAAGCTTGTTAAAATGCAGACTGCTGGGTTCCACCCACAGGTTTCTGATTCACTAGGTCTGGGGTCAGCTGGGCCTGAGAATTTGCATTTCTGACAAGTTTCCAGAGGCTGCTGATTCAGTTGGTCTGATGACCACACTTTGGACATCTCTGCTTCAAGAGGGAGCAGTTTGGATGACAGCATTGAGGGTGTAGGGGGTGGTGAGGAGAGGAGCCAGGAGAGAGAGCTATCGAAAGAGCTGAGCCTGAGGCCTTAGAAACAAGAGGCTACACTGACAGCCAAATCTGTGAAGGAGCAATATGGCTTAGAAATATTCCACGTGGTCAGATTGAACCAAGAATGAAGAAGACATCAGAAAAAAGAAAGAAGTTCTAGAAAAACTTAGAAGAGAAAGAGAGGTCACAGACCAAGTCCTTCATAAAATGACAGCAACTAAAACAGATTACAAGAAAAAACCAACCTACGCCATAAAATATCACCATCTTCTAATCCTCCCTTCCTCCACTCTCCTGGAATGTGGTGGAAGCTTCCATCTAAGTGAGCAAAACAGGTGTGAATCTCGATCCACTGACTGAAGTGTACAAGAAACGCCATTTTTCTGACTATTCAGTATTCAACTTTATTGCCAAATCCAAGTGCTATTCCAGCTTGGAAAATGCAACCTCACTTATTAGTGGGGTGTCCTCCGACCCCAGGGTTGTAATACTGAATGTTCTGGGGTCATAGGCTCGACCCAGGCATGGCGTGGAGTTCAGTGCTCTGGGCTCTTCAAATATAGGTCATCAATCTACATAAGTCACAGTCGGGATGTCATGGGCTTTGTTCCACAGCCCCTATCTGCTGCTTCCTTGCAATGTTGTTACCGTGAGAATCTCCTGTGATCCTCCTACAATCAGTCTGAGTAACAGCCCCACAGAGTAATTCTCTTCTGCATTCTCGCTACCTCTTCCAGGAAGCACAGTGCCTCTGCTCTGGGGCCCACAGACTGTCCGCTCCTCTCCCTCTCTTAGGCTGGAGGGGAATCTCTTTCCAGTTTGTGGTTAGAACACAAATTCCGAACTCCTCAGGGTCCACACCTACACTACTCTGGGATCCAAGAACCCTTTTCTTGCTTTTACTTCCTTCACAACTTTCTAAGTCATCAGGATTTAAGAACAAATGTCTGAGAGCGCAGTGCCTACAGGAGCCACATGGGTAAAGTAAATAAGAGAAGCATGTCAGGTATATACTATGAAGAGTGATAGAGAGTGCTGTGCACCGGAAAGGGGGTTAACCTTGAAAAGCATTAACAGCAAAAAATTTTTTCACTGTAAAGACCAATAAACACACATATTTGGGCCAATGGTGCAGCAGGCATCTCACTTGTGAGTATGGTTAAGGTTTATGGAAGACAAAGATGTAATGTGTATTTCTTCTTTCCTGTCAGCTGTTCCTGACACACTCAGTATTGTGCAGGGGCTATTTTCTTTTTTTCCCAGTCTCTGGAAAGCAACTCTTTTTTTTCTAATATATATATATATATATATATTTCTCTCTCTATATATATATATACATATATTTCTTTTGGGTGAGGAAGACTGGCCCTGAGCTAACATGTGTTGCCAATCTTCCTCTTTTTCTTTTCCTTCTCCCCAAAGCCCCAGTACATAGCTGTATATCCTAGTTGTAAGTCCTTCTAGTTCTTTTATGTGGGAGGCTACCACAACATGGCTTGATGAGCTGTGTGTAGGTCTGCGCCCAGGATCCAAACCAGTGCACCCCAGGCCACCAAAGCAAAGCATGTGAACTTAACCACTATGCAACCGGGCCAGCCCTCTGCTATTTTGTTGAGGGCAGTGATTTTTACCTGTCTTGTTCACTGGTGTATCCCCAGCAGGTAGAACAGTGCCTGGCACACTGTAGATGCACTCAGTAAACATCTTTTCAATGACTCATTGAATAAATGAATGCATAACAGAAACGGGTACAATATTATCTTAAAACATTACCCAGCTCTATTATGTTTAGTTTGTACAAACGATGCTGATGATTAAATGCTTCACTGCACAGAAGAGCAGATGGCACAGGGATCAAATATAAGGGACTCTTACAAGTCTGTATATTTCCATGAGGTCTGAGACCTCTCCTTTGCACTGACCATCATACCACTGCTTGGACATGGTAGTAAAATAATAAATTCCTAATGAAATGTTCAGTGTGCTGGGCTGAAGGTAAATTAGGCAACTATGTTTCTGTCTGACCATAGCCTGCATGGTAGCTAGCATAAAACAGAAAATTGAATAATATGGAGTGTTATACAGATTTCAGTGACTTCAAAAAAGGTCAAGAAATAATCTGAGGAATTCAAGCTTAGAAGCTGAAAACGATCTGAACCAATGTCTGCTGTACTTCTCCTATTCACTGAAAAGCTGTCTAACTTCACTTTCCCTTGGGAGAAATTATCATTATATTGCTCCCACCTATTCGCCTTTCTGTTTCAGCCATCCTCTGGAGTGCATGGGTTTCTGCCTGCAGCTTCCTTTTTCATCTGAGGCCATTCTATGCAACCCTAATCCACTGGAATGAAAGTTCATCATCTCTGATCTGCATGGTTACTTCCATCCATGGATTGCTTCTCTCTGTGAAGCATTTAGCACTAAGCCAGGAGCACATGAGCTTTCAAAAACCCTCCAGAGGAACAGAGCTTTTGCTACTGCAGCTGTTCATTATTTGTGAATCTCTGCAATGTTTAACTATTAATATTGCCCAGTTTGAGGAATACCTTGGTAAGAGAAAAGAATATTTTGGAGTCCATGTGTCCTTAAGCATGGATATTTGGGAGCCACTCTTCATTCCTACTTTGTAGCAAGGATCCTCTCCACCTATTTGAGCTCCATGGTCTCTATTTCAATTAGGTACACATCACAGGCTACCTTCTCACGCATCCACTAATCAAGGACTGCTCGTCACTTGAACTGCTGCTGGTGAGAGGCAATGCATAAGAGCTTCAACTTGCAGCACAGTGTGGTAGAAAGATAATGAGAGGTGGGATAAGAGATTGGGGTGGAGTTACAGTTCCACCACTTACCCATACGATTTCTTTAATCACTAACCCCTAAAACATATGCCTTAGTGTAGACTTAAGAAAAAAGATGGCAGGATGGTTGTGAGGTGCAAATGAAATAAAAGTATGCAGAAGCACTTTGTAAGAAGTATAGAACAATGAAAATGTTAGTCATTGCTGTTGAGGGTATTAATCCTATTGGTAGGAGTAGAGTGGGAAGCAAGAAGGAAGATGTGAACAGGAAATTCATTGCTGTGTAACAGGAAACACAAAGGCAGGAGTCCCAAGACTCTGTGATAAGTGGTAGGTGGGGGAAGCAGGGAGGATGTGAGATCAGGACACCAGGGCTGACTAATCACTGTATGAGTAATCTGCTAGTCATTGCCCCCAAAAGAAGAGAATAAACAAGCTGGCCTGCAGAAGAGAGGGGCTGGAATGACGAGGCACACATTGTGGGACCTAACAGTTTGTGTCATCTTTCTAACATAGCAGGCTCCGTGAAATGATTGACAGCGGAGGAAGAAATATGTTTGAACATAATGTAAGAACATAATAAAACCTGAGAAGAAATGGTGAATTTTACCATGCTGGTCTTTCTTGTAGTTTACAGTTGATAAGAGTAAATACTTTTTAATCCCTTCTGCAGTCAGCTCAAACTCAGACAGACCTCGGCTGTGACAAAGACTGCCACTTGCTTACAAAAACATCTTTCCCCTTGCCCTCCCTCTACGAGTCCTTCTCAGTACCCTGATCTTTATGCTGTTTATATTGCAACTCAAAACAAAAGACTACATTCCCAGCTACCTTGACACCTGGGTGTGGAGATGGGACTAACTTCTATCTGTGCCTTACAGTGAAAGTGTTTGTGAGACTTCAGGTAGATTCTTCCAATGGAGCTGACCCAGCTGGGAGGGGTCCTTTCATGTCCACTGCCATTCTTCCTTTCTCTGGCCAGCAACATGGGCACGTTCCTACACACCCAATCCTCTACTATGTGAATGATAGTTCTTATGTGAGTGATAGTTGCTGCTTCTTCTGTGAATGATAGTTGAACTCCCACCAATCCATCTACATTTGTTCAAACAGCACCCCGCAGAAAACAAAAGAACACAGATAGAAAAATCACAAAAATATGGAAAACTCTGGATGAAAATGGGTAACTTCTAGGGAATGTGCCAAACCAAGCCAACCCAGGGCAGAGGGATCCCTGATGTCAATATGTGTCCTGCAAAATAGAGCTTTAGCAAAGAACCAGGCTGTAAAAATAAGATAAGATGGACTCTACAGGAGACAGCATTACTCTAGGTGAAAGCTTCCTAGAATCTAGAAATTAGAATGGGCACCAGGCCAACAAACATCCTTGTAGACCTACAAAGCAATACTGCTGAAAAACGAAGTGGATCTTGAGTCTGAAGACATGGAAGAAGGGCTCCTCTTTGACAGTTATCTACTATAGGGCATAGAAAAATATCTGAGAAAACAAACCAAATTCATCTTTGTCTTTTCTTTCTTTGCTGTTGTTATTTTATTGCTGTTGTTGGTCGTGCTGTTGTTTTTCTGAATGGCATCCTTGAGAAAATACAAAGAAGGTGGTCTCTATGACACAGAAAGCTATAAGAAGTACAAAAGTTAAGCTGTAAAAACTTCAAATGAGATAAAAAATAAATAGACAAGCAGAGTTTCCGAAAATTAAAAAATAATCCATAGGAAAATTTAAACCACATTGGTGTGGTAAATAGTAGAATGTATATTGGAAATTGGAAATAATAATGAGGAGGACAAATTTAAAAAGCAAACCCAGTATGTAGAAGATGAGGGGAAAAAGAGGGAAATGATAGAGGAAAGAGAATAGATACGGAAGACAGAGACTGTGGAGCCAACACTCAAATAACTGCTACTCAGAAGAAAAGCAAACAAATTAAACAAAAATCATAATCAAAGATATTACAGAAGAAAACTTTCCTGAAATGAAAAAAAGACCATTAAGAGGAGACCAATATCATCAACATCATCCTCCCTCTTTTTCATTAAAAAAAAAATAAGGCAATATATAATAATCTAGGTAGAAAATATACATGTTACATACAAAAGCATAAAAATGAGACTTGTCTCGTATGTTCCCTCTAAAATATCAAAAGCTAAAAGAGGATGGTGAAAATATATAGATTTTTCTGGGATAAAAAGATATAACCCAACAAAATATTTACCCAGCTAATGTGGAGAAAGGTAATTGATATACATACAAAAATTCAAATCAATAAATAAAGGAGAAAATTAATGTATTAGAAAACAGGGAGACTAGATTTGATAAAGAAATCTAAGCTGTTGTTATTTAGAAAGGTCAGAAAAGAAACAAAGTTCTGGAACATGTAATAATTTAAAAGAGGGAATACAAATATACACACAAGAAATGAGAAATGCCTTATGAACACAGATAGAAAAATCACAAAAATATGGAAAACTCTGGATGAAAATGGGTAACTTCTAGGGAATTAACAAAATTAATTCAAGAAGCAAAAAAAACACAAATAACCATGAAAAATAATGAAACAGTTATCAAAATGTATCCCTGAAATGGCCAGTGGGATGAGACAGATACATGAGTAAATTCAACAAAACCTTCAAGAAATAAAGAATTCCCATGCCGTTTAAACTTTTTCAGAATGCATAAAACTATTCCAACTTTCTAAGTCTTTATATGAAACTAACATAACTCTGGTTGCAAAAACTGAATAAGTAGCTCAAAAAGCAACTGTGCTAACATGTTACAAACACACTTATACAACCCTAAATAAATGATAAAAAATCCATTTCAACATAATATTTTTAAAATAATCAAAGAAATATATGTCCATGGTAGAAAATTTTTAAAAATAAATAAACACATATTGGCCGACCTCATAAAAAGAGAGAAAAAAAAGAAAAAGAAAGAAAAAATGGCAAAATAGTTCAGACTTCTCGATTAAAATAGCAGAGACAATGAGACAATCTACCAACTCCAACACTTGATAAAAAGAACAAAAATGCATGACATACTTTTCAAAAGAAATGGCCAAGCAAATAAATAAAAGATGCTTATTTGGTTCAGGAAATTCTTTAACTTTATCTGCATCTCTCAGAAGAAATGTAGGGAAAGTAAATGATTCAGCCAAGTTCTCAAAAGTATTACTAACGTTCCTAAAAATAGAGACCAGCTGGGAGAGGAGGCTGCAGGCGCGGTCAAGGGAACACCTTGCCAACATCTGCACCAGCGGAACTCATGGAGGAGGAGAAAACGTGCGGGAAGCGCCATTCTGCCCTCTCCCAGCGGCAGAGCAAAAAAGACAGGGCGTTAAGATCTCCAGCAATAAATTGCAGAAATGAAGACAAAAGAGCAGATAAATAAGAAAAAATTAAAAACTGTCTGCAAGAGCCAAACGCTGAGAGATTAAGCAAAAGGTGAACCCTGTCTTCCCCAGGTAACCAGAATGGGGTTAAACCCACAAGAAGCACTGTCTTTTCCTGTTCTGCCTGGGGGGTAGCTGGGTGAACACACAGAAGACTCCTGGAAGAGATGTTTTAGTGGAACAATGAAAATGAATAACCCAAACAAACCCTCTTTACCGGAAGCATAAGCTTCAGGGCATCAGAGGCAAACAGGAAGATGGATCTGAAGAGCTCAGGGAGAGAACACAGCCCCATGGAGTGGACAGAGATGCAGGAAACACCCCAATCAGAGAAGAAAAGGCACAACGCCTGCTGTCCACCTCCCCCACTCTCGTGATCTGAGGCTAGGGAAGAACTGAGCAATAGCAACACCCAGCGTAGCTCTGAGAGAGAAAGACAGAGTGAACACACCTCCTGGAGAAAGTATCCTGGAGAATTCACACAGACAGTGCCCAGAGCAAACCGAAGGTCTGGATGCTGCCCGCATGAGCAAGAAGAAAAGAAACGGCATTGCAGTTATGCATAAATACATCAAAAATATAGGGAGGAAAGTGGCATGGCCTACAAAAGGCACAGAAAAATCCTAGTGGGAAAGAAAAGGTATTCTAAGAGCAGCAGAGATTCCCTGAACTTGATTCACAGTGTGCAAGAGCTTAACAGGCACATGAAGGAAAGAAACAAACAAGCCAAAAGAAAGCCATAAAACCACAGGAGGAGATACAAAGGAGGACAGCAGAGATCAATTAACAGTCCAACAACACCACTAGAATCAGTATGCATCTATTTGATTAATTAGAAAGAACGAGAAAGAAGAAGAGCTGAAAGCCATATTAATAGAATCTAAGGCATGAGATAATATGAACATCAGAAAACAAGTTAGAAAAAAGCTGATAGGGGCAAAGCCAGGATAATTGGATATTTTATGTTCTTGTAATTGTGATCCAAAAAATGAAACAGAAGAAATATTCAGAAACATGAAAAAGTCCCTGAAATGAAAGAGAACCACAGATTAAAGGACAGACTTTCTCCACCAGGGAAAAGGGTACAGAGGGATCAGGAGTGCAACATATCCTGGTTGAGTTATTAAGATTCAAGGACAAGGAAATATTTTTCCACCATCCAGATAGAAGAGCAAGTCAGCTAAAAGGAGGGAAATCAGGTTGGTTGCAGACTTCTCCACAGGAGCATACTAAGCTGGAAAACAGGAGAACATTATCTATGATACTCTGAAGGAAAAAAATTATAATGTATCAAAATATATTACAAGCAGACATGTTTTTTTCCAAACAATGGCAACAGCAGACATTCTGAAATATGAAAGAACTTAGGAAATCTATCTATAAAACCAACAGGTGGAGGAAAGGAAGGTGGGGAGAAGCACGAACCTACTAAAAATCTCGTGTAATTTTTAGAAAGATACTCCCACATCCCAATGTTTTCACAATCATTTTTCATAACCTTTGAGTGATTGTTTAGGAATTAAAATATCCTTCAGAAAAGAATCCATTCCAGGCTGAATCGTGTCCCCTCTCCCCACCCCAAAATCCATATGTTGAAGCCCTCACCCCCAGGACATCAGAATCTGACTGTATTTGGAGACAGGACATTTAAAGAGGTGATTAAGTTCACGTGGAGTTGTTAGGGTGGGCACTAATCTAAAATGACTGGTGTTCTTACAAAAAGAGATTAGGAAGCAGAAATACAGACAGAGGGACGACTCTGTGAGGACACAGCGAGAAGGCGGCCATCCGCAAGCCAAGGAGAGAGACCTCAGAGAAACCAACCCTGCCAACAGCTTGATTTGACCTCCAGAACTGTGAGAATAGATTTCCGTTGTGTAAGCCACCCCGTCTGTGGGACTTTTTATGACAGCCTCAGCAAACTAATACCAAACATATTCTAATGTTGAGCAACCTATTTAGCTTCACTTAATTTATTCCCTTTTCATAAATGCAAAAAAGAAAAATTATTGAAAGCAACACATAGAATATGATTACAGTTTTAAAAGTATTTCTGTCCATCTAACCTTCTATTTGTATGCATATGTAAGAGATATCTGGAATGATGTTCACTTATATTGTTAGCAATGGTTGTTTCTGTGTTGAGAGATTAATTGAACTTCTCTTATGGGGTATAAAATTTTTACAAAAAATCTATAATGTCATTTTCCTAAAAATAATAATAGAACAAAAAATATAATCTCCATTCACCTGGAGAAACCTTATTGCTACAACTCTGGCACAGATCATTCTAAGAATATCACACACAATACACTCTCACATACAAACATACTCACACACACATATACTCACACACAAACATACTCACAGACATACTCGAACACACACAAAAACACAATTTTTTCTAATGGGCTCATTCCACACTTACTACTTTTTCATCAAATAATATAAAACATATTAGGAAATACAGTTGAATAACATCTTTTTAATGTCTGCTTAGTCTCCATTGGGGATATATGCCTTAACTCATTTGACCAATATCCTACTTTGGAACATTTGGGTTGTTTATAAATCTTTGCTTTCCTCTATTCTGCCACAATAAACATTCTTATAGCTACATTTCTGTCTATATTTAAGAAAGAGAGATCAGCAGAATATTAAAGGAATAAAACACCAGGACCAAAAAGGATTCATTCAGAAATATAATTATGACTTAATATAAAGAAATACATTAATCAAATTTATCATATAAGCAGATTTAAAGAATAATTATATGGTCGTTTTTATATAGGCCTCAAAAGCATTGGCCTAACCTTAACATCTAAAGCCCTTATTAAACAAAAGAATACTTCCTCGAAGAATATTTGTCTTAAGTGAACAACTATTATAATTAGCAAGTCAAAATAACTAATAAATAAATACCCAAAAATCAATAGGTTTTCTATATACCAGCAATGAACATATAAAAAATTCAAGAGGAAAAAGATGCTCTTCACCTTAGCAACAAATATAAAATATATAATATTCTATAAAATGAATAATAAAATTAATAAAATATATAATAGCCAAAATATAAAATATCCAGAAAAATTTTAATAAGAATCTGTAAAACATATAGACAGAAAACTACAAAATTTTGCTAGAGACGTAAAGATTACTTGAATAATGAAAAAACATATACCATGATCCCAAATGGCAAACTCAATATGGTAAAAATAAAAATTATCCCAAATGAATGTATACAATGGATTGTTTTGGAACCTGAATCATGACAATCATTTTTGGAGAGTGTGATAAAACAATGATTTTTATATGTCTCTGATAGGAGTGTACATATGGATAAGCTTTTTGGAAGATAATTGTGAAATTTGTATCAAAACGCCTTTAAAATGTCCATGCCTTTGCCCATCAATAATAGAGAGATTTGTATATATACACATACGTATGCAGAAAGATTTACCCACACAGCCTGATATTGCATAGGAAGCAAAGATAAGCATTTCACAGTAGCTGCGTTCAAACAGCTCTGAGATCAGTACTGAAGAAGGAGGTAAATATACATAATTAATAATGAATATACATAAATGTGTGTGTATATATATATTCACACACTTAAGTATTAGAAACAAGACAATGACAGATAAGGTAACTGTAAGATAGGTGCAACCAACACACCACGAAGGTCTTTAAGACCACATCACTGGGAGAAAAGGGTGGAATCTGGCGGTGGTGAAGCGGATTTATCATGAAGCTAATGACACCTAAGCCTCAGGGTTCCTCACATGCATGGGACACTTCCAAGGCCCTGGGAAGAGGCTTAGTGGAGTGTTCACATAGTCATATAATTATTTGTAGAATTTGCAAGAGTGGAATATTTCAACCTCACTTAGTAGGGCTTCTGTCTCTTTCAACTCATATTCCCCACTGGCTCACTTCCCCTCCCATGGAGCGGCTATGAGTATCTGTTGTTCAGCTGAGGAGAAATTAAGTTGGGGGTACATTTGTCGGCTTTAGTGGGATACACGTATATGACTCAGAGTCACCTCCGTATATTGTTAACCTACTGCTTTCCTTCACAGCATAGGAATGACTTCCAAAAACACTCCTCCTATCATTGCACCAACTCTCTATCCTGAAACAAAGTGCAGGCTTACAGGATATAAACATGCCTGCAGTTCATGGCCCAGGAAACGTGTGGGTAACATAGGGAGAAACAGGAGTTGAAATGTATAGACCCAGAAGCTAGTCTGCAGAAATCTCTTCTGACCATTGGACCTGCGACATCGTAAGTAGAGGAAGTGGCACTTTAGGATGCCTCAAACAGAAGTTTTTTCCTGACAGAAATGTACTCGATGAAGCAGAGCAAACAATTATAAGCACACTGAACTCCTTTTTCCCTTTTTTTGATGGCAGCCATGAGAAATAGAATTTATCAAACTCTCCATGTTGGTAGGACACAAACCTGTAACAGAATTGTAAACAGGAAGCCACCTGCATGTGAAATTGCATGTTTTATGCATCCCAACTCTCCGTGATAAAAACCAAACTTCATTTAGTCATACTCTCTCCATAGAAAACATTAGAAAATTCTCATGTAAAGAGGCAATCAGACCTTTAAAAATTAAACATACTCTTACCATGTGATCCAGCAATGGCACTCCTTGGTATTTATCCAAAGGAGCAGAAAACTTATACTGTATCCACAGAAAATCCTGCACACGGATGTTTACAGCAGCTTATTTGTAATTGCCAAATATTGGAATCAACCAAGATGTCCTTCAGTAGATGAATGGATAAATAAACCATGGTCCATCCTGACAACGGAATAGCATTCAGTGCTAAAAAGAAATGAGCTATGAAGCATGAAAAGACATGGAGGAAACTTAGGTGCATATTGCTAAGTTAAAGGAGCCAATCTGATAATGCTACATACTGTATGATTCCAATTATACGACTTTCTATCAGAGACAAAACTGTGGAGACAGTGAAAAGATCAGTGGTTGCCAGAGGTTGGGGCGAAGAGATGAAAAGGTGGAGTACAGAGGATGTTTAGGCAGTGAAAATATTCTGTATGATATTATAGTGACAGATATTTGTCATTATACTTTTGTTTAAACCCACAGAATGTACAACAGCAAGAGTGAACCCCACTGTAAACTATGGAGTTTGGCTGATTATGATGTGTCAATATAGGTTCATTCTTGGTAACAAATGTACCACTCTGGTGACTGATGTTGACAATGGAGGAGGTTGTACATATATAGGGGGCAGAAGGTGTGTAAGAAATATCTGCACCTTTCTCTCAATTTTGTTCTAAACTTAAAACTGCTCTGAAAAAAATATCTTTGAAAAAAGATATTATGCAGCCAAAAATAATAAAGGGGAAAAAAAGCATTGTAGAAATGTGTCAGGAAGTTTATTAATACAAATATTGTGTTATTTTCCTGAATTTTATTATGTTTGTGATAATTGTCAGCTTTTTAAATTTTCTGGTTCAAGGTACTTTCTTTTCTCATTCTAAACAAGTACTCACTCTTGCACCTAAACTTTTGTGTGCACGTGTGTGTGTGTGTGTGTTTTGGTGAGGAAGACTGGCCCTGAGCTAACATCTTCCTCTTTTTTTTTCTTGCCGATCTTCCTCTTTTCTTTTTTCTCCCCAAAGCTGCAGTACATAGTTGTATATCCTAGTTGTAAGTTGTAAGTCCTTCTAGTTCTGCTACGTGGGATGCCGCCACAGCAGGGCTTGATGAGCAGTATGTAGGTTGGTGCCCAGAATCCAAACTGGCGAACCCCGGGCCACCGAAGCAGAGCACGAGAACTTAAGCACTACACCACCAGGCCAGTCTCCTAATTTTGTATTTTTAATTTTGTATTCTTTTTTCAAAGAATTCTCTAAAAATTATAAGTAGTGGGTTCCACAAAACCTGGATCTATCTTTGTTCAGGGAAGGTAGTTTTAGGTAAAAATGACTTTATGAAAACAACGAATGATACTATTGAGGGCCATTCCTCAAATCACCAAGGTTTCCAAATACCCTAGAAGGAACTTAAAAGGAATGAACCTAACTAACTGAGAATGACTTGAGCCCCACGTGTCTGCAGGAGCTTGTCTGCCTAGCCCCGAGAGAGACTGCATCCTATGTTTGGCATTGTCCCCCAAATAGTTGGTTCACTCTTCTTCTAGCTGTCCCCTCCACATAGACAGACCACTATCCTACGAACTACCCTTCCTTACAGTGCTGTGCAGGTTTCTCTTAAGCACAGTACAACAGAGCATATCACCACACAACATAGCTTGTTTATTGAGTCTCATGCATAATACATGGAAAAGTGTTCTTAATCATCCTGTCCTCATATCCGTGGCCCTCTTTCCCCAAAACATAGCAGAGCACATTTCTTCCATATGCTACACCTGTGACTGCCTCTTTATCCCTGCTCCCCAGTTTCACAAACCTTCGGGGTGGCATTTGAGAAAAGCCTAGGATGTCTGGGTAGGCTTTCTATGATGGAAGTTGTATTTAGAGGAAATGAGAGGCAAGGTAAGCCATAAACACTTGCCTGTGCCCTGAAGTTGAAGCAAATGTGAATGGCTTCTGGCTTTCGAGCTTTTTCCAGAACCTTGGAGTCAGTGATAGAATGTAGATGCAGACGAAGGCAGATGTAAGACTAGTTGCTGGTTTAGAAACCAATAAACTCAACTTACGAGTTCCCTAACTCTACCTCCTAAAATGACCATCTAAGGGGTAAGCGATAAGGGAGAGCATTACCCAACTATGACTCACAAGCATAGATCTCCATAGATGGGTAGTTTGTTCTCAATTTTACTTCTTACATTCTTTTCATCATTCAGGCAAGGATTTTGCCCAATTTGTTAATTAAGGAGCAAGAATGTAAACAAAGAAACACAGTTAAACAGCAACAGACTTATGAAAAGTCTCTCATTTGTGGTTTCTGTTTTTATTTTTGCTTTTATAATCCAACCAACGACCAAGGCAAGAAGAATGTGATAAAGGATTCAATGTGTTCAAGAACCCCAAGTCTGGTAACTTCCTCAGTGTATACCACTATTTACATAACCATTGAAAAATTCAGGAGATTTAATTGAGTTGAACTAATAATAGAAATGACCAACGATAAGTAAGCTTATTGAACTAAAAAATAATTATAGCATTATTGACAGTTTTTTCCTTCAAAACATAACAGGAAGTCGCTCTAGAACATTCTAATATAGACACTATTAAAAAGCTGAACTGTTAGACATAAGAATGCTACTTTGAATTTTCACTGATACATGAAAGCTGGTTGCAATTACTTTAATGTTTTCCAGGATTAAAAAATCATCACTAGTGAGAATAAAAGTTAGTGTACTTATAAAATGTCAAAATCTAATATATCCTAATTCTTCAAGATACTTCTAGCAAGATATTCTTGGGACTATGTAATATCAGGATATAAATGACTCAGATTTCTTTGGTGTATTTTTAAACCTGTCTTCTATTATTTGATTAAAAGGCAAATGTGGATGGCTTAAGTAATGGATCTACAACTTCAAAGAATGTTTATTAGTGAGGAAGTCATTCAACTTCATAGGTTCCAGGACATGAAGTTTCCAGCTGGGGTTGTCTAGTCTACCACTCTGCGTCAAAGCGCACAGAAGCTCAACATGCAGTCCAGAGTAGACAGGGATGAACAGCAACATGTTTGACGAGGTGCAACATCAGGAAGCTAGTGCAGTTTTGAAGTCAGCTATCTCCTTCAAACAACATTCATTCAACGTCAACTGAGCGTCTGTTATCCACCCAGACACTGCTTGAAGGTGAAGCTAAAGACATATAAAGAGAATGAAGATGCACAGATAATTGGACCTGGCTCTGGCACTTACAATGTTAGTGGCCTGGGACAATTTTTTCAGCCACTTAGGGTCCTGATTTACACTTCATAAAACACTGTTAATAATATCTATTGGAGAATGTGGTTGTAATGGTAAAATGATTGTTACAACCATTAGTAAAACAATCCCTTACAAATGGTTTTATTTATTTAAAACCTTTGCTCAGCTATGACTCTAATAAGAATCAGACTCAGCATTACTTGAGGGTGCCCCCAAGAATTCTCCAGAACAACACATTGAGTAAGACCCACACTAAAATAGCGTTCAGAATTGGAGATGAGAAAGTGACCACAGAGAAATGGAAAGAAAAGTAAAAGGTGGGTGGGGGAAAGAAAGGGGAGAGAGGCCAAACATTTTCTTTTGTTCTCTCCCATGCTATTTCAGAACAGAATATACTCTAAATATGGAAGATTATTATTATCTGAAAAATCTGGAAGGAGAAATTGTAACCACCCTTCGAAGTCTATTCACAAGCTGCGGTAAAATCTATCTATCTGTGTGGAAATTACCGCAACTTTTTTGAATGTGCTCAGATTTCTCCTTGGAGTAAATGCTTATTAATACATAAAAACCTGTTGAAAGCTCATAATTACCCACATACATCGCATGCACTTTATAGACCATCCACGGCATATTTTAAATTCAAGCTGGCTTTGCCCCAGCAATTTACCACAAATATGGCCAACCAACGACTGGTGTGTTCTCGAGAAGCACAGATGTCAGCATTTGCACAAGGCAAAAGAAGCTAAAACAAACGTTACAAGATCAAAGAGAAATGATTTGAGAATTATCCACCAATTTTGTTTCATCTATGCCACTGTGTTCTTCCCTTACTTGGATAATGAGTTGTCACTATCCGCCCTGGTTCTCTCTAATGCTGCCGTACAGATGACACAGATTACTGCAAAGACTGAAATTTACAGACCGCCCACTGGGCCTCCGACAGCCCTCTAAGGAAAGCAGTCTTTGCCTTTTGACTCTGTTGAGATAGTTTGTAAGTGTACGTATGTGCAAAGGCCTGTGGGTGTGTGAGCCTGTGAGAGGCTTCCGATGCTTTTCTCAGCAAGACCTTTTCTAAGGTCTACGATTCAAAAAAGGGTTAAAAACTATGACTTTTTATTGAGCCTGAGGTTTTATCTCTTTCTTTTGTGGTCCTTGATTACCATGACCAACTTAATGAAGCTTTACAATTTTGTTTTACTGGTTATCCTGTATGCCTATTGTATTTTCAAAACTAGATCTTTAGAAATGTATAACAAGAACAAAATAACACTGAATTCAGAATAATGCTGAAAATCTTTCTGCCTACAAAAGAAATACATGTAATTTTTCCTGGAAAACCTTGAGAAGTCATTTGATTTGATAGCATGCAAATTTTAGTTCATGCACAGTGTTCATAACACCAGCAGCCCTCAAACTTTTGTGTAAGGAGCACAAGTTTACTTGTGTGATAGCACAGGCCTGTAAAAACTACAAAGCAACCAGAATGTGGTACCGTTTCTAACTAAAGCTGACTAGGAAGCAGAGGACAGATCTGAAGCGATGCTAGAAATATCTCCACTTTGCTTGGGGTGAATCTTTGAGCTGCAAGGTTAGAAAGTATCTAACTAGACTACAATTTTTACCTTTGGTAAACTAAGGTCCCTAAAATTTAAATAAATTTTCCCAAAATTGCACTACTCGTTAGTGACAAAATCAGAACTATAACTCAATGTTCTTCCTTCTAGCCCAATACATGAAAATAAAATATGGAAACAAAATATAGTCAAATATAGTGTGTCATTATTAATGACAATGATTAATAATTGTTAAATTCACTTTTAATCAAGTTTGCCAAAATCTACTTTCTGAATTTATTCTTATAAGTACATACTCTACTCCAAACGACTCAACTTCATAGAAAATTTAATATCTGAACACCCATCTTAAGTTTTTCTAAACCAAGAAACTTAAGCCTACCAGCTACTGATTCTATTCTTGTGACCTACTGCACGGATTTTCTTTGGCAGCCCAATAAAAACCTCACATGTTGAAATAATTTATTTTTGAACCTAATATCCCTCCCCAAATTCTTCCATTTGATTAACTTTTTTTTCTTTATCATCTCATAGACATTCTAACAGAATAGGAAAATTGCTCGTTTCTCCAATTATGAGAATAAATTAAATGAGGGAATTTGAGAAGCTAGGAGGGTAGGAGAGAGAGAAAAATGGAGAATCAACTTTTGTAAGTTTCTTGGATATTATGTATGGTTCAAGTCATTTAAAGATAGCTTCTTGGAGATTTTACTTATAATCTAGTTACAATCTTTTTAAGAATAAGTTAGGGTCCAAAAGGCTGTTTCTCAATCCAATTGCTTGAACTTTTACAGCCACTCCCTAAAAGCAGTCCCTGAAATTGGGTGGTGGGTGCTGGCAGAGGCCCTGTTCGCTGGGCTCTGTAACATTTTTCATACCTATAAAGTTTGCAAGTTAAACATTTCTAAGAGAGAAGCTTTTTTCTGAGTGCAAACAAGGGACAGAGTCAGACGCTGCTCAGGCTGAAATTATGGGAAATTTAACCAGGAGCAGATGGAGGCCTCGGATCTCCCTCTGTCCCTAACTTTCAGAAGCACTGTCCCACCATGGGGGAAGCTGGCAGTGCCTAGCACAGGAGTTGCTGGTTGATCTTATCTTCACTGTAGCCTCTCTAGAAGAAGAAGGGAAGGGAATCCCCTGTAAACTCTGTCCCCCATGTCTCTACATCTCAACACCGCTGACCGTGGGGAGGAACAGACTAGCAAGAGAGGCATTGCTGAGACCAAAATCAGAACACTCTGTCTCTCTCGGGGACCAACAGAAGAACCAGGTACTTAGCACCAAACGACTGACTATTGAAAGGAATGAATTGACAGTTCTGAAAATGGAGGAGGTGGGTTATAAATATTTGATGACGTTAACGGGAAACTCACTAAGGAGAAGCACACAGTGTCACAGTGTGCAGTGGGAGAGAGACACAATGCACCTCCTCAGGCACTTTCCACTGAGCTTTGCCTTTTTTTACCTTGGGTGCTAGGCATCGATTAAGTCCTTTTTTCCTGATTACCATTGGGAGGAGGTCTGTTTCACTGTTTACATTCCTATTACCCACAACCTTGCTAGTACCTCTTTGTGAGAAACCAAGACCATGAATTTTTTATCTCTCCAACCCAGAGTACGTCTATGGAGATTTTAAAATTTGTTTTCACACATGAAGGTACATATTCTGCGCAGAGCATCACCTTAGCAACTATCGTGTAATCTGATCCTGGAAGAAAACAACAGAAGACTATTTACTCTTCCTCATCCCTCTTAGATTTTTGAAAGTCCAAATAGAAAGCACTTACAAAAATAGCACTGAGTCAGAGGAGGTAGCCCAGGGGTGGGGATGACTTATTCAAGTGTTGCTCAAATTTAAGGAGCCCTTACAGTGTTTTAACACATTTCCCCTACACAAGAGAACTTTAACCTTTATAAAGTCCACCGCAATTATTTTATATAATTCATCTGTTCAACTGTATGCATAAGAAATACCATGCTGGGGCCAGCCCCATGACCTAGTGGTTAAGTTTGGTGTGCTCCACTTTGGCTGCCCTGGTTCAGTTCCCGGGCATGGACATACACCACTCATCAGTGGCCATGCTGTGGCAGTGACCCACATACAAAACATAGATGAAGACTGGCACAGATGTTACCCCAGGGTGAATCTTCCTCAGCAACAACAACAAAAAAAGAAATATCATGTCAACGAGGAGTTTAGTGTTAGGGTCAAATCTAAAACTCAGATCTATGCCACAAAGCACATTCAAAAGGCAAAGCGAGGAGAACATACTACATGGGAGGCCTGTGTGGGCATCCAAGTTCTGGGTAATATTGACAAGGTTCATAAATTTGAAAGGGAAACCCAGAATATTCCCTGAAAACTAAATAATTTCCAAAATGGAAATAATTGAAAACAATATTAGTACAAACTACGATCTAAGATCAAGAATTAATCAACCAAAGAAAGAAGATATTCAGCCAGAGTAAGCAAACTAACATGATTTGAAATTCAGACAAGCCCATTTGAGAAGGAAAATAAAGAAAATAGACCTTAATTCAGGTCCAATCTCCCTTTCCAACTTTTGATTTACACATTAAGAGCTCTTCACTCGGAGAAGAAGGGCTTGGCAGAAACCTGGAATGGCCACAAGAATGCTGGGAGGAACAGCCGGCAAGCGGTCTTCTGGACCAGTCATGGACAATCTGGGGTCCTAGAAAACCTAAAAACATACAAATTCTGCCCAAAGCTCAGCCTGTGAACCCTTTCAGTGCCTTTCTGACACTTCTTGAGGAACACATCCAACTGTGTTGCATGAGGCTCTGCCAGATGAACAACAGCTTCCACATTAAGATCACATACGCTGCACAGAAGTAGCTGAGTTTCCTAGAGCTTTTATTAAGTGTTTCAAATAGCCCAGAAATAACTTTCAGTTGCCACAGTCTCTAGTAGCGTGGTGCCCTTTCTAAGCTACAAGAAAGAAAAGACACAAGGGCATCCAGACTCGTTTGGAGAAGGTTCTCGGGTAGAAATAAAGTTAATCCAATGAATTGCTGATGCGTCAGGCAAGGAGTTTCAAGGTGAGAATGGAAATGTCTCCACAGAAAATACTCATAGTTTCACTGTTAAGTTTATTTTGAGTGATTTCGGAGCAAAAAGTTCATCGCTGAAATAATTGCAAGTAGCATTATCTTCTTTTCCCATAGAGAGATGCTGAAGCCATGAAAACATGGGCAAGTGCCCTTTTCCTTAGGATTGGGCAGCCATGCTTCTCACACAGGGGTAAGCAGCTCTCCTTCAGGGGCCCCCTACCCTGGCCTCTAGCATGTTACAGCCGTGCTATGGGAGCTCCTAAAAGAGGATGCTCGGAGAAGAGCCTCATGTGCCTGTGGACAGTTTAAAAGAGATTTCCTCACCTTTCAGTTCCAGTAAAAAATTCATAGTGTTACATATGACGGTAAGGATTTCAAATATGCCAACACCCACTATTAGAAAAACTGTCATATCTGTTGCCCCCTGCTCCATATCACTTTAGCCCATTATTCTGCTTTATATTCTCATAACACTTTTTATCTCTATTGTATGAGATGCATTTTATAACTGTTTATCACAGCAAAGATTCTGTTTTATTCACACTGAGTTCAATGTGAATATGCAAAGATATATATTATCTAAAGCTAGATTATGCAAGATATATATGTTACTCACTATACTGCCTTTGAATAAGTGAAAACATTAAATTTATATTCTTATTCCTATTTCATAAGAAGAAGAAGAAAAAAATTAAAACCCGAGGCTCAGCAAGGTTAAGTAACTTACTCAAAGGACATGGAGTGCTGTGGCAGAGCCACTTGGTTTTCTCCAAGCGTGACAACTTTAGCTACTGGTAGAAAAAACCCTTTCAGCAGAATTAATGCTATATTGGGAAGAACGCAGAGTTTAGATATCTAAAATTCACTACACATTTTATATCCATTGAGCATTTCCTAGCCCATCTAACCTGTGCTGTAAACAGGGGATGCCTCAAAAGGGACAATTTACAGGAAAATCTAGAACTGATTTTTAAACTTTTATTTTGTGGGTACTTTGAAGTGAACAGTGATCTTTGGGTGTCAACACAGGTTAAGCCAACAAGTCGTGAGGGGCTCCCCATTTGCTTGGTGATGATGAGGACAGCAGTAACAGCAAACCCTTGGACAGCATCGACTATGGACTCAGCGCTACTCTAGCACACACACTTGTCACTAACCCATCTCATCCACACAGAAACCCTGCCAGGTCTACTATTATCATCCCCATTTTACTGATAGGGAAACTAAGGCACAGAGAATTTTAGTAATTTGGTCAAAGACATACAGCTAATAGTAGGTAGCTGAGCCAAGATTCAGACCCAGGCAGGCTAACTTGAAAGTCTGTGCTTAAGCACTATACTCTCCTGCCTTGTCCAGAGCTGAATTAAAGCAATCAGCAGGACGTATATTTTGTCTAACAACTATGTCAAGGAACACTGATTAATAAAACAGTGTCACCCTAAAAGAAGATTCCTAGACACATACCAATAGGTCCCTTTCTGTTCGATATTTACATCACTTGAATGAATACACAGAAGGCATACTCATCCAATTTGCTGATGACACCAAGATGAGGAACCCTGTAAAGGTGTGAGATGACACAACTTTAATTTGTGTAGCACACCCATTGGAAGGAGAGCAGCAGAGCAGTAAGAGAACAACGCAGCCATTCTCACACCCTCCACCAGCAGCACTGCTCTTCTGGTACTCCCTCCTTCTTGAGCCCTCTTTCTTTGTATTATTTTAGGCTACAAGCTGCTTCGTAGCCTATTGACAAACTGCCACTTGCAATGGGTTTGCTGCAATTCAAGATTACTGATGATGGTGACCTTTGTGTTCGCTGCTTCCTTCTGAATACTGAACAGTCCCCTTGTTACACATGTACATTAAAAACGAAACCGCTAAGGCAAAATATCTTCCTAATTCCCCACCTGCTCGTGAGACTTTTGAAATCACTCACTTATGGTAGTTCCTTGGTAGGCAGCATTCTGTTCCCACGTCCTCCTCTGAACATAGTAATATTTAATGCTTGGTCGATTTAAATGCATAGAGTTGCAATGTGCACATATAAATTGTTGGCAGTTCCCATTTGAAAATAGAAGGATGACTCACCAGGCTTTCCTTTTCCTGTAAAGACTGCTTGGTGCAAAACGCTTGAGCCCTGTGTGTTTTCAACGTCTCTGACTTCAAATATTCCTACCTGATAGGGCGGTTTATCGCCTAAAGCCATATAGCGTCGGGTTGAGAAGCCTTGCAAGTGGAAGCCGAGTTGTACATTTCCGGCGGGCAGGTGGCAGCCTCCCCGGCTTCGGGCTCCAGGACGCGCCCTCTGCTGGCGCCGGACCCGCTCGGCCCTCCTTCGGGGCTTCCGCGTCCACAGCTGGAGTTGGAGGGAGCCTAAGAGGACAATAAATGAAGGGGAGGCAGCAATTAATGAGTTCCGGAAATTCTGCCATTTCCCTAACAGAGGTCAGCACATATAATGGGGCTCTTTCTCCCGCCACTTCTGCCCTGTCCTCCTGACCCGAGCCCTGCGCCGTTAGGTGAATCACACCGCAAGTCCCCATGTGGACTGCAGAGAAATTTGCTAGAATTGGCGTCTCACTGGGTTTGACATTGTCTTGGGGCGGGGGGGGAATCTAAGGTACCTGTAACAAACAGCATCATTTATTAACGCTTCTCCATGCCTAAAGCAGTTCGCTTGTTACAGTGCCTGGGAACACAACAGTTGTTTCTAAAAGAAAATTTGAAAATTTTCTAGAGAAAAAGGAAGGAGGCCGTTGGAAAATGTTTCCTCTTGGACAGACATGCGGATGAAAAGTTGCTTGGTGCACGTCCAGGTTTCTCTCTTTTGCTGAATTTTTAATCGTGTTTCTCTTGGATAAGCCCCCACTTCTCTGGGTTTGACCACTGATACATGCGCAGGGGTTATTTTATTCCGAAACTAGGGGGTATTCTATTCTGAAACTATAGATTTTGTTTGAGAGGAGCAGACGCTGCACCTGGAAAAACTGGCTAGAGAAAATACGGCGGTATTATTTTATTAACTCCCTAAGCACAGTTTCTATTCTTTACAGCTTTCTTGAGAAATTGTACTAATAATAAAACACGTTTTCAGTGAGCAATTATAGTTCACAGACATTTCCTTGCTTTACTGAAAAGGCATTACCTTCAAACTGATGCCAAAAGCAAGGCTGTGCATTCAAATCGGGAAGGGGAGTTATGTGTTTTAGAACTACCTAAATTAGTCCTGCAATTTACAATGCCAAAGAGGGAGTAAATGTCCTCATGTAAAATTCAAAAGAAATACTCGGACAATATCTCCCATGGCAAAAGCTGTTTTAGAAGTTCCAGCATGATTAACAAGCGTCTGTTTCATCTTTTCCTTTGTTTAAAATCAGACCACAGCCTGCTCAATCTGCGGGTCAAAATAACATAAAGACTTTCACAAAAGAAAAAAGTGATTATTATAGATTTGTTTTGTTTTCTGATGAGTTCAATTCTTTGCCATATTGTTCATCAGCTTTTAATTAATTACTCGCTAACTATGATTAAGTGAAGAAGTTGATTGTTTTGCAGAATCAGAAAATAGTAAAATCAAGATGCTCTGTCTTCATTAATATTTACATTGATTAATTGAGCAGAATACATTACAATGTAGTAATCGCTGCTGGAATTTACCGTCAATTTGCAATGCCATCAAGACATTTGGCTTCTGCATCAACGGGCATATTTCACAGCTTGAGTTACCCAGGCAGCACACTCTGAGATGGAGAGTCTTCTTGGGAGAGCCCTTGGAATCAAGGCCCGTGGAAGCGAGGATTTGGTAGCAGAGAAATTGTCCTGTGGTACAATTCCAACACCATCAACAGCCTCAACTGATCCCATGGTTGCTGTGGAACTAGAAAGCCGGTCAGAACTGACAGGGCCTTCACTCCTCTCATTGATCAGCCGTTGGATGTGGGCTGCTTGGAGCAGAGAATTTGACATAATCCCCAAAGAGGGCCGATGGCTGATGGACTTCTAGTAGCGTTCCCAGCAGCTAAAAGAGTAAAAGAATCCAGAAGACGGATCTCTGTGGTGTACCACATAGTCTACCATAGTATATATGCATAAAATGTAACACTCATTGTCGTTTCAATAAGAGACACAGAAAGTAGAGAATATAACACCCAAACTAAGCCCAATCAATATTATACAAAAATAATTAAATATTTGGGGGCTTGGAGTAAAGCATCAGCTCAGAGTCACAGTATCTTAATATATCTGGAAAAAGAAAAAATTTAAATGTATTGAATTCTCATAAAAAATAAACGTAATAATCACTTTTAAGAAGAAAGAGATATTAAAATGCAATTACTCAAAGCATATGAAAATTAAGACATTTCTCTGTGTCAGTTTCTAAAGTAATCTCCTATGCAGAGGTTATTTTAATTATCCAGCATCCATATGTGCTATGAATGTGCTTAACTTGATAAATATATCCTCAATAAATGTCCTGTGTTAATGCAAATGCCAGCTATATCAATTATCATTTTAGTGTCTGCCTTTGATTAAAGTGTATGTGCTTAAAATACAATTTGGATACACAAACATCCTGTCTCATTTATAAATATTTATGGATAGCATTATCTAACAATTATTTGTGCCTTTATTTGATAACAATAAAATGTAAACATTCAAGAACATTGGGAGCTAATGTACAGATTTTTTTCCTATGAAGGAGCATTTCATAAAAACTAAGCATAAAACGATTGAATACAAAATGGGCAGAGGATCTGAAAAGACATTTTGCCAAAGAAGATATACAGATGGTCAACAGATACATGAAAAGGTGCTCAACATCACTAATCATCAAGGAAATGAAAATCAAAACCACAATGAGATATCACCTCACACCTGTTAGAATGGTTATTACCAAAAAGACGAGAGATATGTGTTGGCCAGGATGTGGGGAAAAGGGAACCCTTGTGCGCTGTTGGTGGGAATGTAAATTGGTGCAGCCACTACGGAAAACAGTATGGAGGTTCCTCAAAAAATTAAAAATAGGGGCCAGCCCAGGGGCACAGTGGTTAAGTTAGCACGTTCCACTTCAGCAGCCCAAGGTTTGCCAGTTCAGATCCTGGGTATGGACTTATGCACTGCTTATCAAGCCATGCTGTGGCAGGCACCCCAGATATAAAAAAAAAAAAAAAATAGAGGAAGATGGGCATGGCTGTTAGCTCAGGGCCAGTCTTCCTCAGCAAAAAGAGGAGGATTGGCAGCAGATGTTAGCTCAGGAATAATCTTCCTCAAAAAGAAAAATTAAAAATAGAACTATCATATGATCCAGCAATTCTACTTCTGGGTATATATCAACAAAGAAAATGAAAACACTAACTTGAAAAGATATATGTACCCTCATGTTCATTGCAGCATTATTTACAATGGCCAGGAGATGGAAACAACCTAAGTCCACCAGTGGATGAATGGATGAAGAAGATGCGGTATATACACACAATAGAATATTATTCAGCCATAAAAAAGAAGGAAATCTTGCCATTTGCAACTATATGGATGGACCTTGAGGGCATTCTGCTAAGTGAAATAAGTCAAACAGAGAAAGACACTGTACAATTTCACTTATATGTGGAATCTAAAAAGAAATGAGTTCATAAATACAGAGAACAGATTGGTGGTTGCCAGAGATGGGGGTGGGAGGTGGGCAAAATGGGTGAAGGTGGTCAAAGGTACAAACTTGTAGTAATAAAATAAGCCATGGGGAGGTAATGTAAAGCATGGTAACTATAGTTAATAATACTGTATTGCATGTTTGAAAGTTGCTAAGAGAGTAAATCTCAAAATTTCTCATCACAAGAAAAAAGGAATTTGTAACTAATGTACAGTGACAAATGTTAGCTAGACTTATTGGGGCAATCATTTTGCAATATATACAAATATCAAATCATTATGTTGTACACCTGAAACTAATATGTTATATGCCAATTATACCTCAATAAAAAAAAAAGCTAAGCATGGGGGCCAGCCCTGTGGCTGAGTGGTTAAGGTTCCATACACTCTGCTTCCACACCCTGAGTTCTCTGGTTTGGATCCTGGGTGAGGACCTACTCCACTCGGCAGCCATGCTGTGGTGGTGTCCCACATACACAGAGGAAGATTGGCACAGATGTTAGCTCAGGGACAGTCTTCCTTACCAAAAAAAAAAAAGCTAAGCATAGTATTTTGAGTCACTACATACTTAAACCAGTCATCATTTACATGATGTAATTAAGAATGTATATATACCCATATTATATTGAAAAGTCAATCATATGTAATTAGTGTATAAATTGCATTGCAAGAGAAAAAAGACATGCAGAAAATGTGTGACTCTCTTTCATAGGCTCTAGGAGGCCAGGGCAGGGTCCACCACTGTCCTGCTCCCCACTGCATCTTACCAAAGATCTGTCTGGCACATAATAGGCCCTCAGGAAAGATCTGGTGAAAGTGAAAGGATTATAAGTTTTATTTTTAAAAAAGCAAGTTGATTTCTCTTTCTAAACATGAAGAAATCTGGGTATTGGTTGTTTTCAAGTTTAGATAAAAAGTTGAAAATAAACAATTTTAAATGGCAAATTTGAACTTACATATTCAGGTTGATGCAGTCTTTTTTTTTCTGTATTATTTCACAGACTGGGACAGATTCTCCTTTTCCTTAAAAGTAAAAGATTTATTTCCATTGCGAGAACATGGAAATGGAATCCAGTTCCAATTTTACTACCATGTTACCTGGTAAACATACCAGACAGCAAATGCTAACTGTTTTGGAGAAAGAGGTATTAACATTTTGTCAGCAAATTTAACAAAAAAAAAAAAACCTGCAAATTTTACATATTTGCTCTACACCTGTTCACTCCCAAATTTCCCAGAATGTTCTTAGAACTCCCATGAATCTCTCCAAAAATAAGTGGAAAAAATGTAAAGACAAAAATATAGAATGTATATAGAAACAATTGCCAAAGGCCAGCCATGTTATTACAAAGCACCAAGGTAAACACAGAAGGAACATGACCCTAAAATGTTGCAAATGAGTATGTTTTGCCAATTTGGAAGTACCAAAACCCAACCACCCCCAGGTCTTCAGTACTATAGTTACTACACTTTTCTCTGGAAATAGAAACATAGCCACTCTATGTTTATGTTCTATTAGTGGCAGAGTTTTGGAAGTCATGCCAAGAGGATTCCAGAAATGAAAAAAAAAAGATTTTGTATGAATCATCTGTTATAATCCTCCATAAATCTACATCATTACCAGAATATGACCAAAATTGCTATATAAATACCCAAGAATTGGAAGAGAGGAGAGGAATGAGGTATTATGTCAGAATTCAATTAGTTCTAATACCGTAGGAAAGCCACATTCTTCTGGGAGTCCATGAAAAGTTTTTTTTTGCTTGTTTTTGGTTTTTCGCTTGTTTGGTTTTTTTTTAATGATATGCTGACTTGAGCATAAGGCTGTTTCAGGAAAAGATCCGTGGCACAGATTTGCACCCATATTGTGACCACATCAGTGTGTGGCAATGTGTTCCTTCTCTCCCTAACCCTTTCCTTTCAAGGTTTAATTTAAAACGGTCAGTACTTTTAGAATATATGTAGGCAAGACTATCATTCATTTCATTCATAATCCTCAAAAGAATTACTTTCCATTAATTTTTAATATATGTTAGCCTAATTTCCCTCTAGGAATTTTTCAGCCAAATTATACACTCATTACTAATGTTTTGGATACAAATAAATATTTGATTTCCTTGCGTTTAAAAGTGGCAAAAAGTCACTTAGAAAAAGATATACTTTGATATTTTTTAGAATATTTTACTTCTAATTTTATTAGTTTCAAAGATTTTACTGAAAAATCCTTTGAGAAAAAACTATTCGAGATATTCAGATGGTGATATTTTATATCATTCCCATTACCTTGTCACCCAATACTTAAGTGACCTGCTAAAATCCTAACACTGCACACAGACACCTGGCACAGCATTGGCGCCTCTTAAGAGCCTAGCAGATGCTACATCAGAACGTAGTGGCAATTCTTTCTAGTAGCATGGGTTACAATGGACAGATAGGGGTGTAAGTGGGAAAGAAAGTTATTTCTTTCACTTATCATCTAAAAGCTGTCACCCTAAAACAATTTTCTGAGGGACAAGCATTTAAACACAATTCATTAGCTCGATTCTAAGATCAGAACATTAGTGAAAACGTGATAGAACCATATGTAACAAGTGGTTTTGCAACACAGTATGATAAGATTGAAAATCCTAGTTAAGATGAAAAGTGCTGAACACTTTATGTGCCTGTGTAAATTCTGCCATGACCTCCATTTTAGAGATAGTAAAAGTTGAAAGAAGTTAGCTAAATTGCCCAGGAGCCCACTGCTTATAAATGGTAGCCTCAGTCCAAATTCACGCTGACTCCAGAGCCCACAGTGCTATACAGTGATTATATAACACAGAAGACAACATGCACACACAAGCACGCTGTCAGCCACTTTTATTCAATGGTATTTACATTATTCTGAAATTTTAAAAAAAAACAACAGATGAAACTATCTTTTCATTGGCACGTGCAATTTTTTGGAAAGAAGGCACTACAAATATGTGGAACAGTTAAATAATATGAAGCACTGTGTGATTAATGTCCATGCTAAGTATTATAGACTAAGAACTCTACAGAGGTTGGAAAACAGGGCAGAAATGTGAACTGGAATAGTTATGAAAAGGCTTCACAAAGACGGTGGACTTGAACTGGATCCTGAAATTGAGAGAAAATTGGACAGTCACATTTGAGAAGAGAGGATATTCCCATTTGAAAGAAAACTAACCAAGCACCTTTCAGCACAATAAATAAAATCACATGAATCACTTTAGTTGCATAAGACACAAGAGCACATAAAGTTGTATAATGCCATACTGAGGCAATTAATACCCATTATTGTTAAGGTTATCTATTTTGAATAACAGGAATAGCTAAATTAATTAATGATATTTTGAATACTGTTTATGAAGTTCAAAAACAGGCAAATCTTATCTACTGAAATAGTTGTCAGATTGGATGACTACCTTAAGCAGGAGAATATCAACGGGGAAGCGGCACATAGGAAACTTCTGGGGTGCTACAAGTGTTCTATGTCTTGATTTGGGTGATAATTACAAGCGTGCGTAAAAATTCACTGAGCTCTACACAAGATTTGTGCACAAACTTACTATTTGTGAATTACACCTCAAAAATAAATGAATAAGTGTTAGTGTCTGCGGAAGGATACAGGGTTATTTATTACAATGTAAATTTAGCATTAGAAAAATCTTTCAAGAGGACCCATCTCAACTCTGTCCTTCAAAGATGAGGGAACAGGCACCAATCAGATGCAGACTTGCCCTAGGTCACAGGGACATTCAGGAGCTGAGATGGGTAACTCTTGTTGAAAGCTTTTCCATTCTTTGGTCAGGCCTCCAAGATATATTTCTTGCACCACATAGCCCTAAAAAGAAGATCCAGATGTACCACTGACTTTTTAGTAATATTTATTTACCAGTTTGCATATTATTTCTCTCATTGGTCGTGTTTACTTTTCTTCTTTATTCTTGGTATCACTAAACTGAATTATTCCGATCTTTCCTTTACTCTTCTTTCTTTTCGTACCTATAACCAATCTAAAATATTTTTCCTAAAGGTGCTGTTTTACATGTACTAATTTAAGCTTATTTGTTTCATAGAAATTCACTAATGTACCTCTTCTCAGACTTCAGAGAAATTCCCTCCAATCCCGAGGAAGACCCTTTGCTGGAGTCATTTTATATTTATCGCATCACCATTTTTCATATTTACCTTCTTTTCTCTTTTGCTCTATAGTTAAAGAAGGAGATGATATAGATATCACTATGGACTTTGCTTTAGGTACATGTGTCCTTGCTGATCCTTTCACCTAATTTACCCGCCACTGGTCTTTTCCTGAAAAGCTCTTGACATTGGTATTCCCCACCCTACCCCCAACGAACACCGTCCCCCTAGTCTCAACTACTTCTGAGGTCTTCACAATGAACCCTGCTCGTGAGAAAACTACTAAGTGTTCAATTGTTTTTCCATTCAAAGTGTCTTTTTTTTTCAGGAGTCTTGATTCTACCTGGATATACTAAGGTTTATTGAAAAGCTTTAGACAGGTCTACATGTCATGACACAAGTGAATTACTTGCAGAACAATCCTTTGGCATGTTTATAAACAACTGTAAAATGACAGAAGTGCAACTATTCCTGAGACGACTGGATGGAAGGCGTGGGTCCACCTGTTGTAGCCACATTCACACATGACTACAATCCAAGTTTCTGTTGTTTGCAAAGTATTATATTACCTGTAATTGGAGACGATGTAACCTGGTAGAAGCCATTCTAGTAATCTTCGGAAGAAGAGTTTATGGCCCAAAGCAGCAAGTGCCAGAACATTGCTATCCACTGCAAACCTTTCCTTCAGCCAACTTGGTTCATATTCCTCTATGTTGACATAACTATGGCAATTCAGATGAAAATAAATTCAGAGACTTCTCAATGAATTGTCTCAGATTCCTTCCATCTACCCCTTCAGATTCATTTTCGACCCTGATCCACCCTGCTCTGTGTCCAAGGAGGCTGATTTGAATGGACCTTATCAAAGAGCTCCCCTGCTCTTTGCCTTCCTGTTGTGCTGGTCAGTGGGAACACTGGTAAGATATTAGAAAATGAAGTCTGGGCACTTTTCCCCCGGCTCCTTCAAAGGAAGGTCACCCCAGCTTGCTGAATCCCTTGAAGGAAGGTCACTTCTCTGTTGGATCGCCCTTTTCTCACAGCCTGCTATGTCTCTAGACTCTATCAACATGTCCTCGCCTCACTCCTTCAGGCCTAGGAAGAATTACAGAGTCTCCACCAGCCCTGTGTCCTAAATGACCCATTGGTTTCTTTGTATCCTACATCTTTTAAATGACCCCTTTATTACACTCTCTTGAGATTACCCAATATGACTGTGTCATCTGTTTTGTGCAGGGAACTTGATTGATAATTGAGTTCCACTGAGCAAGGAACGTCACTTTGGAAATCTGTTCATCTTGAAAGAAGAAACATTTGGTTTTCTCCTTCTCACTCCTCCCCAAGCTCCAAGCAAGTAAAGTAGTAGCATATTAAGTGAGTACCAGACTGTCGCATCAACCAGATAGTCAGACTCAACACTCTGCCCAAAATCTCTTGATGGTAACCACCTAATACAAACTGGAGTGTTTTATCTGCACCCAATAAAGTGACTTCTATATATTACAAGCTTGTTTGTAACTGTTTTAGGAGAAATTGCTTTACCCATAAACCCTTGAAATTAAGTAATATGTTAGTTGTTCAATCTTCCCTATGTGGTAAGATTTACGGACTAACTCATAATGGTGATGATTAGTGAGGAAGTGAAAATCAGCCCAACTGATAATTAAACTATGGCGTTTCTAACAGAATATCAATAGTGTTTCCAAGTAAACATGGTCAAGGTCAACAGAAAACAATAAAATGACATCTCCAAGGCCACACTGTAGCTGCAAAATGACTAACGCCTTCTTCTGAGTTGACTATTTCTTTCCCCCAAACTCCTCCAGTGACATCCGTGGCCTCACTTCACTCCTCTTGCCTCCTGCCTCCTGCATAAAGATCACTGAGATACTCAATTATTAAATTGCCCCGTCCCTTGACAGCATCAATAGAAAGCTGATGACCACTTCCCTGACTCCCCTCGAGAACCACGCAGCACAAGCCTGACCCCTGTGAAAAGCCCTCTGCACCCTCTCTTACTGAGATGGCCTGAAGTCCCCAGGCGATATGTTCCCCTTGCTGTGGCAAGCTAAATGAACCTCATCTTTTAGATGTGACAGTGTTGTAGAACCATCTAGAATGGGATCCAGGAGCAGATGCTCCACTCTTAATCCTCAACCCCTTTACCATTTTCATATACACTCTCCTGAAGTGTACTTTCACTCACAACTGCCAGCCCAGCTTTGTTATTTGTACAAAGTGCTTAAAATGTGTGAGAATTTATATTCTGCTGGAGGAAAACCCTTAACAGTGGCTGAAAGATGCAGAACTATAATTACTCTTTCTTCCTCACACCAGTTAACACAACTCTGAGGGGTGACCTACACTCTTTCAGAGCTCCCTTGTACGACTGAGCCAAAATTACCCTCAGCAGGACGTCACATGACAACACACTTTTAACTGCCTGCTTTCTTTCCCTTATTGGTCCCACTTCATCACTCCTTTGTTGATGCTTCTTGGGAGGGCTTCTTAACACTTTCACGTGACTCCTTCTCTCAAGGCTTGCTTCTGGAAAACCCAAATTATGACAAATGATAATCAAATCTAAAGGGAAATCAATTCAATGAAGGCTTCAGGGGGAAATGACCATCTCATCTAAAATCTAGAGAATGTGTAGGAGTTAGACAGGTGGAAAGGTAAGGAATGGCGTGAAAGGCTAAGGAGACAACTCAAAAAAAAATGTACACAGAGGAAAAAGTAATCTGCTGTATGCAGAGGTCCAGTGGCCGGTCAGTATTGCTGGAGCATCAACCATGGACAGTGAGTGTCCAGTCAGTGCCAGATCATGAAAAGCTTTTTGTGTCATCTTAAGGGTTTGGACTTTATCTCATGGCTAGGATAAAAATTGCCAGATTTACATTTCAGACCCACCACTCTGTTGGCTGTGTAGAGGGTAGATGTAATCATAAGTTTACTTCAAAAATTGCAAAAAAAATAAATAAAAATAATATAATGCACTGAAAAGGATACAGTTTGGAAGAGGTAAATTCAAGAAATTAATGAGAAGTAAAATTGTCAGATGCTAGTGGATGTGGGTGCTGAAGGGAAGAAAGGACCCATAGATGACTCCCAGATTTCTAAGTTAGATAATAGGTAGGCGGTGATAAGACAGAGACTCCACCAATGACAGGGAGAGGAGCAGTTGAGTTAGTCCCACGACGGTTTTACTTTGACATGCAATGAAATTGGGCAGCCCACAAAACTCATAGAAAATAATAGCCAACTAGCAGGTGGAACTAAGAATATGAATGTCAGCATTGATGTAAACTATTATGAACTCAACAACAACAAAAAAAGAATATGAGTGTCAGGGGAAATGCCTAAAAGGTAGAAATAAGTGGTAATCGAGATCCCAAAAGTAGAAGATATCGCTGCAGAATCTATGTAGTGAGAAGAGCACTACTGTGAAGGAGGAACCCTGGAAATCCAAATGTTTAATGTGCAAGGAGAAGAAAGGGCTAATAAAGGAGACAGAGTCATAAGAGTCTGAGAGTTTTGAGGAGCATGGAGAAAACACCTTCTCTCTACTTTTTCATTCACCAGTCTGCCTTTTTTCTCCCCTCATGCATTGTCCAGAAATTTATGAGACATTGGCTCAGGATAATGGCAAAGTTTCTTCAATATCTTTGTGCCATGAACTTTTCTTGGGAACTAAGAGAACTAAGTATCCCCTAAATTGGAACTAAGTGTAGTTCTCTGCTCAGAGAGCTAGGTCAACAAATTGGGAGGACCGTATAATGATTTCTATATCGACAGATCTTAAGTGGTGAGAGAATCATTGCAGTGTCATTTACACACCAATATGAATGCACTACAGCTGATCCATCTCACAAAATTTTCATACTTGGTTGTCAAAACCCAGCTTTCCTTTTAGCATCCCTTTAAAACAAAATAGGGACCAATTCTGCAGAAGACCCGTATATTCTGGGAGGACTTAGAAACTGCCTTCCTCCCTAGCTATCATCAAATTAACAACTTGTCAAGTTGATTCATGGAAGAAATACATCAGGATCCTGGAGAAATAAATACAGAAAAGGAGAAGTGGGGTAGTGCTAGAATGGTTCTGACCACAACAGATGTTAACAATATAAATTAAAACAATACCGCCACTGAAGCAGGTAACTTGTACATGACAGAGAGCTGTTCTTTACTGAGTGCTTACTCTATGCCAGTCATTATGCTCAATGTTTTATCCATATTTTCTTGTTTAATATTCAAAAGAACACTTTGAGTAGGAAATTATGTAATCCCATTTTTAAAAATAAGGCAACTGAGGGTGAATAAGAATTCAAGGGTCATATAGCTAAGGAGCAAAAGAACACAGATTTAAACCAATGTTCTGTCTGGCACTACAACCCAGACCTTTAACCACCAAGCTACTCTGCTCTTTCCATTCTCTACCCTGGTGGCCTCAATGCCAGGGGAAGTTTGGAGACCAGGACAAAGAGCACAAAGGTCCGAATCCTAGAGCACTCAAGATGGACCTTGGCTTTATCCTTGCACAAATCCAGGTAATAATTACAAAGCACCAGAAGAGTACATAGAAAACCCTCAAGTCTAGTTTTGTTTTTCATGTTGCTAGAACAAATAGGCTCATCTCTATGTCTCATCTCATTTTAATAAGGTAGAGCTTATTAAAATGTAGAATTTTTTTTAAAATAGATATAAAACTTTTAAATATGTGATAAAATGCCAAGTGAAAACAACAAATGGCTATTGCACCTACAAGACAGTGTGAAATTATTTTAAAGTTAGTAGAGAAAAGGAAATTTCAACTTTAAGCTTCAGTGGTATGATGATGAAAAAATTTTAATAATGTGAACTGTACATAAAGGAGGTATTTTAAAAAAAGTTATTGGAATAATAAAGAGGAAAAATAGTTAAAGACATTTAAATGGTGATTGATTATTTTTGTAAGCAATTAGTCATGAACTTTGGACAAGCTGATGATGAAAGAAAAAGAGGCCAAGACACTCACTGCCCCACCAGACCAAACGAAAGGTAAGTTCAGCTCCTTGGAGACTCAAGTTCTGGCTGTACCAGTGAGCCCTGGGCTTCAGCATCTCCATCCAAACTACAGGCCTTTGCAAGGCAAGCAGAGACTTTGCGTGTAAAGAACAATCATAGATTTATTTTTCAGGACGATCCTTTTTGTGAGAACGCATTCTACACCCTGACTACTCTGGAGACACTTTTGTTCCTATAAAATTTGAGGATGCATTCTCACAGCCTAAAATCCAAGCCCTCGTGCGTGGAGAGGAGCGTCTTAAAGAACACATCAGCAGTCTGTTGTTTGCCTCCTGCATGCTGACCCTTCTTGGGTTGAGGATGACTGTTTTCCGAGAATAGAAAATTTGGTCTAAATGAGAAATAGTCTTTAAAATTGCTTTATTGCTATGTTGGTTTTTCTTTGTAATTATGGTTGAGTTATTCCATAAAATTTACTGCTATGATAGTCTTCTAATGGCAATACAGTCCAACCAACTTGTTATACACTGGTGAAGATGGTAAATGGGCCATGGAATCTAAAACTTCTTTTGCTGAAGACACTGGTTAGGTTTTCCAGAAGTTTTTGGTTCAGTTTTCCGTAGGAATTGGCCTAGAGGCAAAGCTGAATTTGAGGTGTCCTAGAAATAGCATGAGAAAATGCCTTTCTAGTCTTATTTCCATCTTAAATAATGAGCAGAACTGTGTGTTGAAAGGGAAACATTTGTGTTGGACTTGAGCAGTGAAGGAGAGAAAAAGAAAAAAAAATGGAAAGACCAGAACAAAAGTCGGCCAAGTGCCTGGAAATAAATATGAAAATATATATAATAAAAAAGAAAAACTTTAAAACTACAGACTTGAGAAACATAGAGTTCCAGACTCTGAAAACAGGAGTCAAGAGGCATAATTTTGCCTCGTAAGATGGTATTACAGAAAGCATGGATCCATTGATATTTAATTTGAATCCAAGTTATAATATATTAGCATATTAACAATCCTAAATTCTCTTTAGTTCATTAAGGCATCCATTCTTTGTGAAGAATACTTTAATTTTGCCTGCATGTTACCCTACCACAGCCTCCCAATTTCCTTCTGTCCTCCTTATTGAAAGCAAGTGAAATATTGGGCTTAATAAACTGTCCAGCTTAAGTTATTTAATTAAGATTAAATGAGTTAATTCACTTTCACCTTTCAAATTTCTTTTGCTTCACCCTCTGAAATTCAAGTCCACAGCTAGTAATAAAGAGAGTAGAGTAATAATTGGACATGTGACACCAGACCAAATACCACTGTGTCTAAAATAAGTAATAAAAATGTCATCCACACCCTCTCTGAAACTTGGATTCTATTATTATATATTTAAGATTTTTATTCAATTCGTAGACAGTGCCTCATTCATGAATGAATGAAGAATGAAAATGCCTAGGTCAGACATAAATATAGCACCTGCCGTAAATAATGGAGGAAATAATATGTAGATCAAAACTCCTTCTTCAGAAATAAAACATGATTGAACACAGTATTAGGAGAATATCAGATATCAACGAAGGGATATCAGAGTACTGGTCCCAGAATAGAATTCGCTCTTGTTCCTTCTTAGCACATCGTTTGGGTGAGCTTGAGTAACCTGGGGACTCACAGGGTTACTCTGAGTTTCTGTGTCCACTCAAATAAAATGAAAATAATAATACTACTGGTCAGGGTTGTATGAAGATTAAATAAAATCATGGATGAGGAATCCCTAAATTTACTGATCAGTAGTTCTCAAAGTGGGTCTTGCACCAGCAGTTTCAGCAACACCCTGTTCAAAATGCCAATTCTCAGGCCCCACCCCAGACCTATTGAATCAGAAACGCTGGGGGACCCACCGATCTGTGCTTGAAAAAGCCCTCCAGGGCTAAGAATCACCGCTTTTTGATAAAAATGATCCTTGTTATTTCCATCACAGTGAATTTGTATGTGGAACAATCCACATATGTTACCACAGAATCCAGTTATAGAAATATTCAAATATGTGAAGATGTACATCATTTTATAAATGTGAGAGCAAAAATGTTCAAGTGATTTACCCAAGTTCATATAAATTTTTAAAATGTCATATTATAAAATTATGCAAACACACACATATAATTTTCTCATTAATTTTCTTTGTAAATTTGGAGAGGCAGGCCTATAAGAAACAAAACTCTTCAACATACTGGGTTGAAAAACTTTTGGCCAGTGCCACAACCCGCTGGGCGCTGTGATGCCCAGGCTCACAGGTGTCACCTGGAAAATGTAGACCCATCTTGTGACGTTCTGTTTCGCTGGAGTTTCCAATTATAGATCCCCTCCTCTTTCTACAGTCCCACTCTCCCTCGATTGATACGATTTTTTCTTGTTGTCAGTGATCTCCGTGTTTTGCTTTTTAACCTCTATTTGCATATTGTACAGAAAGAGACTAGAGAACCACACTAATGGTGTCACCTTTTAATCCAGGCTGCATATTAATAAAAAGAAAGCTTCAGGTAAAATAGCATCTATAATAAATAAATTAATTAAAGAACATCTGTACTTCTTCAGTGCTCTAAGTTTATCAAACTAAGTTCTCACTCAGCGGAGATGTACTCATTGAATGTTGAATAGGTAAGGAATTCCTATAATGACCTTTTCCATCCACTTTTCCTCATTCTTTGTCAACAAGTAGATAAACAAATTAGGGTTCTTCTTAAAGTAATTTTGCAGTTATAACACAGGCTTGAAAAATAGTAATCTGAGTTCTAAAAACAGTTATGTAGAGTTGAATCCTCCTTCCAAAATCAGGCAAAGAGCAGGAAGGACGTAAACAGCATGCGAAAAATCAGAATTCAGATTCATTTCACAAGTTTGTACTTTATTCTCTAACGTCATAACAGAAAGAGCTTCCAAATCTCTCTATATGCAAGTTAACAGAAGGTGAATTCAGAATCACTGTTTTGTATCAGGGTTCCTCAAACTCATTGACGTTTTGAGCCGGATAATGATTTGTCACAGGGGTTATTGTAGGATGGTTAGCAGTACCCTTGGCCTCTGCTCACTAGATGCCACTAACATCCCCCCCTGTCGTGAAAACAAGAAATATCCCCAGAAGTTGCCAAAAGTCCCCTCGGGGAACAAAACTGCCCCCAATTGAGAACCTCTCTATTGTATTAAGTGATTATTTCTTCTGCTAGAAAATAAAGGTCAAGAAGTTAAAGGAAGTTTACAAAAAGGTAACACAAAACATACCACACATTTTTGCCTTTATTCTATATAATGCAGGTTATATGAAATGCATAAGGAGCAATCAGTTAAATATAAATCTGTCACTTGTTTCAAGGGACTGGCTGCAACCCAAGTGGATAAGAAATGTTGTTTTAGAGGTTTTTCTATAATCAGTGTCTTGGAAGCACAGTTGAGAAATATATTAACCGTATCTTTTTATTTTCTGTATTCTCATGCTTTGACATATGGGGCCTTGCTGACCCTAGAAGGACTGTCCCCCCAGGTTCAACCAATTCCTAGAGATAGTAAACAACTCGCCCACGAGTGTGCTTTTCAAATACAAACCAATCCAGAGCTCACACCTAAACCAGCTCCTTTTCTGGGTTCTCACTTTGGGACACTATCCATCCTCCCTAACCACCAGGGTCAGATAGCAGACAATGAGTGACGGCCCCTACACACCAGAGCCTGCTGAAATTATTCAGACTAGCCAGTCCTAAGTTGGTTTGTACTGCCTGGCCCATTCTTCCACAGAAACCACAATAACATTCTTGCCCACAGTGCCTCCTCTCCCTCTGCCTTGTAACCAACCTCAGTACCTCCCCATGTGTCCCCTACTGGAAGGGCGTGCCCTCTTCTCTTGGGAATTGTGAGTAAACAGCTGTCTTTTCAGTAGCTGATCTCTTGGTCTTAACTATACCTCAGATTTTCTATTTTGAAATTCTATTTTGAAACAAGCTGTATACATCACAAAATGGTGTCAAACACTGGTTTTGACAAGTCCAAACAAAGACTATCTGATACTCAAAAAAGAAATGAAACTTTTTAAAAAGTATCTGTTTTTTCCTTCTCTTTCTGTGTTTTAATTGATTCTTAAACTTTTGGTTTTATCCTCCTTATTTGCTAGTGTTGTGTTTTACCAGCTTAGTTTCAAAGGTGTTTCTGAGGAGAAACTATTAGTGTAGATACAGGAAAGTGAATGATATTTGGGTCAAAATAAATCTAGCTCTGAATCCAAAGTTTATAGTATGTCTTTGGGTCTTCTGTTTTCACCTCCTGTTTCTGTTTCCCTATTTTTAAGAGGAAAATAATACTAAAATAATGATTATGATATAGAGTTATCTTAAGGATTATACGAAGTAGTGTTAAACATTTATTCATTTAATAAAATTTAGCCCATTAGGTACCAGGCTCTGTATTGCTCTTTTGTGATGCACAGGGTAATGTCGGGAGATGAAAGTAAATAAGCAAATGAATAAGTAAATGAGAATTTCACATGAAGGATATAGAGAACAGCAAAGAGTCATAGAGGGACAGGCCTGAGTGGGATGTGCTTTAGATGTGGTGGCCAGGTAGACCTCTCTGAGGCCACTGGCTGGCCACTTGACACCAGACAAGCTTCTTCTCCTTTCTAAGTTTCTATTTAAATAACTGTAAAATGAACGAAACTTACAGAATGTTGTTTGCACACAATAATTAGTAAGTATTTAGTACACAACAAAGTATTAGCTCTTATGACAGCAGTGTTAAAGTTTATATCAGTCTCAACATGGAGTTTGGGTTGTATCATTCTCAACAAGTCCTTTTTAGATTTCAGAACGTCCCAATCTGAAGAACTCCTCTGTGAACTAAACCAAGAACTCTTTAATTCTATCTTTAGCAAGACTTGTTTCTGATAAAGTGAGCTAGATGCCACAGTAACATTTACCATGTTATTCAACCAGACACCTTGAGGACAGGACGTAGTGTTTGCAACTCATTCCCTAAACAGTGTGTTAACAACTCTTGGTTAAACAAACAAAAAAGGAACCACTGACAGAGATATTTTAGCTGTAATTTTTTTAAGACCTACCACCATCCCTTTCCAAATGTCTTTCTTTTTTTTTTCACTTTGTTAGATCTTGCAGGTGAAAATAGTTTCTATCCTTAAGTAGATTAATAATCCTCACACCTTGACTTTAAAAAAAACTTTAGTAATAAAGCACATATTTGCTCAGAGTTTCCAGATACTTCCAACTAAGGTGCAGTGTAATTGAAACGGGAAAAGGGAACTTAAACAGTGTAGAAATTATTAAATAGATAGATGTTCAGAGCAGACAATTTGATTTGTAATCTCGTACTAGGTAAATCATTCAGTACATCTGTATATAGCATGAGGGCCACTCTAGGAAAATCCTAATTTTAAAAATAATAATTTAGAAATCAATAGTATTGAACACTTGTAACTTGCCATGTGCCAGGAACTCTTTTAAGTGCTTCACATTAGTTGATCATGAAGTGGATACTATTATTATCTTCATTTTATAGCTGAGACAATAGACACAGAAAAGTGAATAACTGGCTCAAGTTCACACAGCTAGAGAGTTGCAGAGAAAAGATTGATTCAAACCTGGGCAATTTGCCTCCTTAGTCCATGAATTTAGCTGCTATACTATCCTGCCTCTTAAAAGCAAATAACTTCAATATCAATTTCAAGTTCCAGGGTTATACAAATCACAGGACTTGTACAACTGGTAATAATATTTAGATTTCTGGTCTGAAAAAGCTCCAAAAACAACTGGTATCAATTTATTACCTTCATGGACAAAAAGCAAGTACTTAAACAGAAATGCTTCTAGTCACTCAAGGAGACCGTCATATGATGCTTCAATTTTGCTTTTTGTTCTTTTCTTAACATGGCGTATGTGTCAACAAATCGTACAGCACCATAAATTAACTGCCTTGGGGTTGTAGGAAGGAGGATTTTATTAAAAGCCTCACGTAACTATTCTAGTGTCTCTGTTAGCTACTCATACTTGGGATCTTTGGGTTGGGGAGGGAAGGAAAGAAGATGTGAGGTCAAGAGAAATACAACAGAGGAGAAATTTAACATTCGCCAGTGAAGAACAAAACCAGACACTTCCTTCAAGACACATAAGAAGGAGAAAAAGCTATTCATGGCAAAGATAGCATGAGGGAAGAAATATGGAGAAAGAGTTCACAGAAATAACAGAAACTGAGCTATTATTGAAAAACATCCAGAAAATACAGTTTGCTTTTTATTCCAGAATTTTCTATGTTTGATCATATATAGCCTCAAGGCACTATAGATCTGCATAAAGGACTAAGCAATGTTTGGTTTTCTCCACTGCTGACCTACACCCGGTCATTATGTTTGACAAAACTTTGGGATATGAAGAAGGATTGGAATGACAGTGCACCATTTAACAAATCCTTTTCAGCATTTCTGGGAAAAGTAGATATACTGGCATATTTTATTAAAATGATAAATTCTTTATATAAGTATTTTAGGAAAAGGAATAAAAAGTAGTCCATTTAAAAAATATTTCTGCATAAAACAGCAAATTTTTATGTTACGTAAATATCACTGAAAGGAAAGATTTCTGCTGAAAGTAGAGCAATTCTGATGACTTTGGAGAAACTACCTTTGAGAAAGTTACTATGAAGTTAACTACTGGGAATCTCACTGTTATTTGAGATCTTAGCATCCAAATGGTTTGAAGAAATTGCAAGGTTGAAGGAAAGTACAGTGAAAGTTCCAATTCAGTTTGAAGAAGAAGGGGGAAAAAAAAAACATGAAGCATGGGAGGGGGAAATAGCAAATATTTCAAAAAAAGAACATCTTTTTCCAAGCTTAGTAGCCAAAGCTAACTTGGCTCCAAAGGCCACTCAGGCATGTGACCTGTGGCCTGTGGCCTGCGGCACACCTATACTGCTTAGATTTTTACAGGGTGATCCAAAACGCTGCAATGCTGCGTCCACCCTGAGCAATCTTCAGATGTCTGGTTGCCTAAAATTAACCCCAAACTAATTTTGAAGTTCTCAACCTACTCTTCTCTTCTATTTTTTTCGTCGTTGCAAAAGTTTTTTGCAAAATATTTATAAAGAATGGAAAAAATACGAAAAAGCAGACAAACGTTATCCATAATCCTCTCTCCCCAGAAATAACTGAAATGAACTCTTTGCCTCCAATAATTACTTAACGCATTTGTCTGTACACAACTGGGATCAAACAAAATGAAAATTGTGAAGCAGTTTTTCTAAATCATTTAAATCTTTTTATTGATCATTTTAATGACAATGATATCTCATGGTCTTCTAAGGGGGAACCTTTGGTTATTTCCAATTTTTGACTATAGTATATAATATTGTATGGAACATATTTTCACATGTATTATTTTCTGCATTGTGATTTGTTTTCCTTGAATAGATTCCTAGAAGGGAGAGAAAAATATCTATATATTCACTCCATGTCTTCACCTCTCTTAAAACCTTATACTGATGAGTTAATCTTTGTCTTCAAGCAACTTTTCAGCACGATGTAGTTAGCACATTTTTTGAGCCTATGAGTGTCTGACAATGTCTCTCTGTTGCCTTCACCCATGAGTGACTGCAGAGATTGTTCCATGCTTCTCTATATTTACTGTTGGAGTGGTGGATTTTGATGACGGCCTGAATTCCATACCAAGATGCTCATAGGAGCTTTTTATTTTTTTAATCTTTGTCAATTCAAAATGTTACAAGGATGGGATAAGGTCGATCTTTATTGATTTTTTTTTTCTGGAATTTAACAAGCCCTTTTGATTTGCATCTCTAGGTCGTTTTACACTTAAAAAAAGTCTCCCTCAAGTATATCTTTCATTATGCTCCCTCTCAATCATGATTTCTTCTTCAAAAGTACACTTAATTCTCAGGCTGGATCTCCACTATCTGTCTTCTGCATCTATCACCACGTATCTTAATATTTTTTCTTTCTGTTTTGTGATAATAGTCTCAAGGAGTCCTCCATGTCACTGATTTAAATTTTTAACACTGTCAATTATGTCTTTATTGCCTGAAATGCAAGTGTTAATTCATAGAAATTAATTCCACTCTTGCTTTTTTAGTTTTCCAGAACTCTTCCTTATATCACAAATCTCACCATGATGCAGTGGGTACACATATAGGTTCTGTAATCCCACTACAGGTATTCTACCCCCAGTGCTACCTCTTTCTCACTGTGTAACCATAGGAAAAGTTCTTTATATTTCTAAACCTCATTGAAAAGAGGATAATAATGGTACCTCCCTAACGGATGTATTGTGACTATTAAGTGAAATAATCTATGGAAAGTGCCTAACCTTGCACCTGGGACATAATGAGCAGTTAGCAAATACTAGTTCCTGTTATTGTTTTCACCATTATCATCATCTGATGGTGCCTTTATGTCTCTGGGGATTCTGTCTTTGAAGCTGTCTCTTCCTATTTCTGCTCAAGGGTACACATCACAGCACAGAGATTCTACGATGTTTTCATTCTCGCTCTTATTCTTCTTACTTCAAGTCTATTTTGGTTGCAAAATCCAAAAAACAGATTGGTTTCTATCCTTTAAACCCAAAGTGTCACCTCCTCTCCATCTCGGTTTGCCAGGTTTTAAGCTAAATGAGACGCCACCTGATTTGTTCCACGTCTCAGGAGTTTATTCTGGAAGAAATACGTTCCTGTGGTCACCACCACAGATGTTATGTGAACGCAAAGTTTTGAATAAATTGCAATCACACCCTTCTACCAAAATGTATTCAATAGAGCCACAGGCAATACATATAATTTTTAAAAGTTTTCCCCGACAATTTTTATCAGACAGTGGGTTATAAAAAAGTATATAATGTACTATTTATTTCACTCAACTAATACCACCGACTATGTGCCAATCTGTTTATGAGCTTCCTGCTTTCACTACTGTTTTAAGAGATATCTCTTTTTTGTTCTCAGTCCTTCCAGAAATATATACTTCCTGAGAGGCTTTAAGTCATGTGGCTGGCCACCACGATGCTAACTGAGTCAGTTATGTTTTCCTAAACTTTGCTTCTCTCGATTCAATGAGTGATATGTACTTCTGTTTAGAGAGGGAAGAAGCTCACCATTTAGTTGATTTATTAATGATAATACTTTAAAGAAAAGCAACAACCAGAGACTAATAAAACAAACTACACTTCCAAAGCTAAGCAAATATACATATCTTTGCTTTTGAATGACAGAGAAATTACTTGAAAAGTGATGCGGCAAAGGAGAAATAGACAAAGAAAGATTAGTCTTCTAATGGGATTTAAGAAGTTGGCAAAGTGATGACTGCTTCAACAATGATAAAAACTAAAGTAAGCAAGGAGATAATACTTCTTTTTGAAACCTCAAAAGCCTAAAATCTCTCCAAATGTAATGAATGTCTAGGACCCCAAAACAGGTTAGGTTTGCATTAGTTCTGCTTCAAACGTCTTGGGGAACTAGTCAGAAAATCTCATAAGCATCTTATGAAATAGTCTAAGGTCATCTTGTCCAGCATCCTTTTTTCCCTGAGTCCAGAGTCACATTTGTAAATATTTTCTCAATCAAAGAAATCCTGTGAGTACAGTGCAAAAAGAAGAACCAGGACTAACGACAGCAAAGAAAATGCGTTATGGAAAATCCGCTGAATCAGGCAACATATTCACAACCTAAAATGCTCCCAAAAGAATCAAGGCAAGTAACACGCATATAATCATGGAATGTGAGAAACAAATGAGTCTTTTTTGAAGTCATTTAGCCTCATCCTTTTATGTTGCATATGGAAATTCTGATGCAGCAGATATAATAAAGTCCTTGCTTAAGGTTCCTGCCATTTCAAGTGGCCCAGGGCACTGCACAGTGTTTCCAAGACTGCAAAACACAGACTACACTTCAGGCCACAGCACAATCATACGCTGGAGATCTGAGGACACACTTACCCCAATATATCTAAATGCCCTGTGATCAAAGCCCTCAGCTAAGTTACTGGAACCAGTTCTAGAATGAATAGAAGCTGGTAGAGAAAGAGCTTCAGAATAAACTGAAAATTTTGTATTGTTGGTCTAGAGTTCCAAGATCTTCTGTAAATAAATATGAAATTCCTAAAAACAGAGGATATTTTGAAAAGTTTCTCTAAACATGTTTACCTGAGCTACCCCCAGCTCAGGCCTCTCCCCTGTAAATCAGCCTTGCAAATCCTAATTCCTCCTCAACAACTTCTCTTGAATATATACTGCCCCCCTTCAGACGTTAGCTCAATTCGCACCTTCTCAGGCCTTCCCCGACCAGCCTTTTAAAAATTGCAACACACTCCTTGACTCTCCATCTTCTTTCTCAAATTTTTTTTCCTCCAAATTATTCATCACCATCTAACCTGCTGTATATTTTGCTTACTTAATTCAAATATTATCTCTTGCCCAACCTGTATTCCTGTACCTGGTATAGGTTCTACTGTCAGTATGAAATAAATATTTTTGAATAAGTATTTGAATGAATGAGTAAATTAATTAATTTCCAAGAGTCCATTTACAAGTAAAGACTCTTTTGTTCCACTATCTTTTAAAAGATTCCTCATGAATGTTAGTTGATCTGATTCTTCAATGCATGACCGAAGCATTTTTTTCTTGATTAACCTCATTATGTAAAGTGATATCACTATGTAAATTGAACAACAGTACATAAGTATACTATATGATCACATCATGAAAAGATCCCTTAAAAGAAAGGAAAAAAACTCTCCTCTTAATGTAGAATACATAACTAAAAAGAGAGTTCCAGTTCTTTCCTTATTTGATGTCAGTTCAGAGTTAAACAATCTTTGAATTTAGACACTATTGCCCAACTCAGGACTTTATTCTTCATTTATATACTACACCTAGGATTATCCTCAGGGCATCCAAACGTATTTGAAGAGGTAGGCCATGGAGAAGTGCCTATGTCCCATGACAGCATACAAGGTTTTCATCACTGCTTTACTCATTAAAATCCACAAAGAGGTACCAGGGAGAAAAAAAACACTTTCTAAAAATAACAGCATTTGGTCCAAATATCCATTCATTCTCTTTATTCATGTTAGAATTTATGTCAAAGCACACTTTAATTCTGATTCACAGGAACTTTAATATGATGGGACTCAGAAGATTAAATTTAACTTTTCTCATAGTGCTCCATCCCTCACTTCAAGGTTTTGGCTCAACCGACCAAGCTAAACGACTGGTTAAACCCTGACAGGACCTGAGATTGCTGCTTTCAGGCTGGTCCTAAGTGAGCAGCACCACAACACAAACCACTGGAACCGTCATTACTTTTTTTTCATTCTGAAAAAGAAGATGTGTGCAAGATTTTACTGACTAATGAAAAATAACTAAGAGGGTACTAACTATTGGTGAAATTTTTTTCCCTCTAGCACAACTCACTATTTCTGGATCTTTATTATGAAGAGTGCTCTGTCTCTTATTTGAAGGGAAGAATTTAATGTTCCATTACATGCAATCTGGTTTGAAATTGAGAAACATGCAGTTTCAAAACATATGGGATTCATAACTAAGGGGTTCACAGCTGGGATCCTATGCAAAGACTTGACTGAGGTCTGAGTGAAGAGAATTAGAACCAGTTGTATGTGGATATATATTCTGGGTATATGCAGATGTCAGATGTGTGTGTTGTATATATGTGTATGTGTGTGCACTCTAAAGAAAACCATCCAAGACTGTCACAGTTTTCCAAGGCTGCTATAACAAAGTTCCACAAACTTGTTGGCTTAAAATGATAGAAATTTGCGCTTTCACAGTTCTGGAGGCTAGCAGTCTGTGTCGAGTTGTCAGCAGGGCCATGTCTCTTGCGGAGAGTCTTTTCCTTGACTCTATCCTAGTTTTTGGTGGTTGCTAGAAATCTTTGGCATTCCTTGGCTTTTAGATGCATCACTCCAATCTCTGCCCCTTGACATGGCGTTCTTCTTGTGTGCCTGCCATCACATCTTCTTCTCTCTTAGCCTGTGTCCCTGTGTCTCTTCTCTTCTTATGACACCAGTCACACTGTGTTTAGAGTCCACCCTACTCAGCATGACCTCATCTTAAGTAATAACATCTGCAAAGACTTTATTTCCAAATAAGATCACACTCTGAGTTTCCAGGAAACACATGAATTTGGGGCGGGGTGACACAATTCAACCCAATACAAGTTTGCTGAGACCCATAAAAACCTTAAGTACTAGAATAATCAATTTAAAAATATAATAAAAATATGTTTTAAAGAAATAAAATGTGGGATTTAATATATAACTAGAGCATGAGAGATTATTAAAAATAGAAGAGCCTATCTAGAAAAATGCAAACAAAACTTCCTTAGAAACAAAAACTATAATAATTTATATAAAATACTCAATGTACAACACATTAGAGATAACCAAAAGTGAAATTAATTAACCTGGAATGTTTATCTGAAATTTTCTAGAATGTAGCATATATAGACAAATGGAAAATATGATAAAGTGCTAATAGACATGGAGAATAAAGTAGGAAGATCCAACATCTTTTAAATATAAATGGAGAAGGAGATAGAAAATTAAACAGAAGAGACATTTGAAGGGATAATGGGTAAGCAATTTACAAATAATAATTAGTTATTAGCTACAGGAAGGCTAATGAATCTCAAGTAAGATAAATAAAATGAAAGACACATCTAGGCATACCATAGAAAACCCTTATAACTCCAAAGACAAAATCTTAAAATCAGCCAGAGAAGAAATACATACTATCCTCAAATGAATGACAATTACATGGACAACTGATTTCTCAAAAGCAATAGTAAAAGTTGGAGGAGAATAAAATAATAACATCACTGTGCTGACAGAATATAAATGTTCTAGAATCATTAGTGTTTGCATGTTATGTCTTTTTCCATTCTTGTATCTTCAACTTTTCTGTGTTTTTGTATTTAAGTCATATCTTTTTGAAACAGTAGAGTTGAGTTTTGCTTTTCTCTGTAGTAGACTATTATTCATCTATTAATTGGAGTATTTAATGTAAACACTGCTATATTTTATTTTAAACCTATCATGCTACTATTTATTTTCACTTGTTCTTCCTGTTTTGTGTTTCTCTTTTACTTCTTTCTTGCCTTCTTTGAATTAATAAAATATTTTCCACTTTCCTTCCTCTATTGGCTTCTATGTGACACATTTATTTGTTATTCTTTTAATGAATTTCCTAAAGTATACAATTTTGGTATCCCCAGAGATTAATGAAAGTTCTGATCAATGTCAGCCTGGCAGCGTTAAGAGTCAGCAAATGCTGGGAGACGAAAAGCAGAGAGTGAGATTTGGCTCACTTTCTTCAATTCCCGTCTCTTCAGGATCTTGACCACATGCATTCCAGATGCCTCAGCACCTCATCAGTACCACCAACTGGTGCTTCCCATGTACCCAGCTTCTTTAGTCATCCCCAGAGAGAAAACTGGTCTGGTCCAATCTAATCCATAATTCCTAGAAGCAGAAGCTTCAATCTAGAATTGTACACCCAATAAAAGTATATTTTACAACCGTGATAAGATTAAGAGTATATTAACATACAGGCAAAACTTGAGGGCACTTACTTTCAAGAAAACTTCCTTAAAGAACATTCTAAAGGAGAGATTACAGGCAGAAGAAAAGTAGTAGCCTTTCCAGAGTAATTGTCTTTCCAAACTCCAGAAATTAAAAGAAATTAATAGAAGAAGCATTTAATCTATTTTTAAAGACAGTAAAGATTTTTTAACTCATAAAAAGAAAAATTAAGATATTATAAATAAATATGAATTTGTCTAAAACCACAAGAAACATAAAAAATTAAATGTACCGTTTAGACAAATATAGTTGACTAGATTTTTTAAGTGCATGTATATGCTGAAGACACACACGTAAAAGATACAGATACAGAGTGAATGAAAGTTAAAGCATAGAAAAAGATGTCAGAGCCAAATGCTAACCAAATAAAGTGGGAATGATTATATTTAAATTAAACAAAATACTCTAAGACAAGGAGCATTATTGGAAATAAGAAGTAATTCTATAGTGATAGAAAACTAAATTTACCAGGAAAATAAAACCATTCTAAGCTTATGTGCACCTAATAATATAAGTAGAAAATAGAAACAGAAATATAAAAAGAAAATAGAAATACAAGCAGAAATTTGCAAAATCCACAGTCGGAGTCAAATACTTTAACATATTTTTTCAGTAATGGCTGGATTAAAAGGACAAAACATCGGTGAGGACACAGAGCACTGAACAACACCGTGTTCATCGGGCAGTGCTCAGCTACAGGCAGAAACAGGTAAACCTTGAAGCCTCAGAGACTTAACACGATTTTGTCCTGCCTACACCAGAGTCACCAAGGATTCAGGGATTAGGATGCCATTCATTTTGTGGTATTGTCATCTTCTGGAGCCCACTGGAATCCTACTGGGCCTACTGGGTCCTCTGTATTTAATAGCCAAAAAGAGATGAAAGAGAAGAAGGACTTTCATGACATTTTAAAGGTCAAGATGAAAGTGCCCTATATCACTTCTGCCCATTTTCCTTATGCTTAATGGGCGAAACATTCACCTTAAGATGTTAGAAAAAGAACAGAACCCCCCCCCTAAAAATAATGCAGGAAAAAATTAAGATATGCATGGAAATTAATGGATTAACAAACGTACATAGAATATAAAGATTCAACAAAATCAAAATTGGCAAGACTGATGAAAAAAAGGAAGGACAAAAACTGTATGGCCTTTCCATGCAAGCCAGAGAGCGGTCCGTTCCACATTGTCCCGGGTTCCTGTCATAACTCAAAGGCAAATTTTCACAACATCTGGAGCACTTGATGTCCTAGAGATGAAGAAGAAGAATGTCCTCAAATTCCTTGCAGCAAGAACCCCCTTAGGTGGCACCGACCTTGGCTTTAGCACATCTACGTCACAATTCTGAAGAGGACCTGGAAGGAGACTATGCTGGTGGCTTGTATAATTGTTGATGTTGAAACTATTGTTGCTGTGTGAAAGACAAGATTTAACCTGGAACATTTAGAAAACATGTTTCCACCTCTATAGTGTTTGAAATCATATAATTAAAAATATACTTTAAGGGCTGTAAATGTAGGTTTTAAAATTATAATTTTTAAAAATTTTTATTATTTTTTTAATTGCAGTAACATTGGATTATAACATTATATAGCTTTCAGATGTACATTGTAATATATTTCGAATTCTGTGTAGATTACATCATGTTCACCACCCAAAACTAATTAAAGTCCATCCCTTCACATGTGGGCCTAATCACCCCTTTTGCACTCCCTGCTTTACGTCGTCTTCGATTTCTTTCAACAATGTTTTATAGTTTTCAGTGTACAGATCTTTCACCTCTTTGGTTAAGTTTATTCCTAGGTATTTTATTCTTTTTGTTGTAATTGTAAATGGGATTGTTAGTCTTAATTTCTCTTTCTGCTACTTCGTTGTAAGTGTATAGAAAAGCAACCGATTTTTGTATGTTGATTTTGTATTCCGCGACTTGACCATATTCATTTATTGTTTGTAAAAGTTTTTTAATGGAATCTTTAGGGTTTTCTGTATATAAAATCATGTCATCTGCAAAGAGTGACAGTTCCACTTCTTCTTTTCCAATGTGGATCCCTTTTATTTCTTTTTCTTGCCTGATTGCTCTGGCTAGGACTTCCAATACTGTGTTAAACAAGAGTGGCAAAAGTGGGTGTCCTTTTCTGGTTCCTGTTCGTAGAGGGAGAGCTTTCAGTTTTTCTCTGTTGCAAATGATATTTGCTGTGGGTTTGTCATATATGGTCTTTATTATGTTGAGGTATTTTCCTTCTATACCCATTTTATTTAGAGTTTTTACCATAAATGGATGCTGTATCTTGTCAAATGCTTTCTCTGCATCTATTGAGATGATCATGTGATTTTTATTCTTCATTTTGTTAATGTGCTGTATCACATTATTAGATTTGCAGATGTTGAACCATCCCTGCATCCCTGGAATGAAACCCACTTGATCATGATGTATGATCTTTTTATTGTATTGTTGTATTCGATTTGCTAGTATTTTGTTGAGGATTTTTGCATCGATGTTCATCAGTGATATTGGCCTGTAATTTTCTTTTTTTATGTTGTCCTTGTCTGGTTTTGGTATCAGGATAATGTTGGCTTTGTAGAAGGAGTTAGGAAGCCTGCCCTCCTCTTCAATTTTTTGGAAGAGTTTGAGAAGGGTAGGTATTAAGTCTTCTTTGAATGTTTGGTAGAATTCACCAGGGAAGCCATCTGGTCCTGGGCTTTTATTTTTTGGGAGATTTTTGATTGCTGTTTCAATCTCCTTACTGGTGATTGGTCTATTCAAATTCTCTACTTCTTCTTGGTCCAGTTTTGGAAGGTTGTATGTTTCTAAGAATTTATTCATTTCCTCTAGATTATCCAGTTTGTTGGTGTATAGCTTTTCATAGTATTCTCTTATTATCTTTTGTATTTCTGAGGTGTCTATTGTAATCTCTCCTCTTTCATTTCTGATTTTATTTATTTGAGCCTTCTCTCTTTTTTTCTTGGTGAGTCTAGCTAAGGGTTTGTTGATTTTGTTTATCTTTTCAAAGAACCAGCTCTTGGTTTCATTAATTTTTTCCATTTTTTTTTAGTCTCGATTTCATTTATTTCTGCTCTGATTTTTATTATTTCCTTCCTTCTGCTGATTTTGCACTTTGTTTGTTGTTCTTTTTCCAGTACCTTTAGAGGCACTTTTAGATTGTCTGTTTGGGATTTTTCTTCTTTGTTGAGGTAGGCCTGAATTGCTATAAACCTCCCTCCTAGAACCACTTTTGCTCTATCCCACAGATTTTGGAGTGTTGTATTTTCATTTTCATTTGTCTCCAGGAATTTTTTGATTTCTCCCTTGATTTTTTCATTGACCCAATCGTTGTTCAGTAGCATTTTGTTTAATCTCCACATTTTGTGACTTTTCTGATTTTCTTCCTGTAGTTGATTTCTAGTTTCATATCTTTGTGGTCAGAAAAGATGCATGGTATTATTTTGATCTTCTTAAATTTATTGAGACTTGTTTTGTGACCTAATATGTGATCAATCCCGGAGAATGTTCCATGTGCACTTGAAAAGAATGTGTATTCTGTGGTTTTCGGATGGAATGTTCTATACATATCTACTAAGTCCATTTGGCCTAATGTGTCATTTAAGGCCAGTATTTCCTTATTGATCTTCTGTTTGGATGATATATCCATTGGTGTAAGTGGAGTGTTAAAGTCCCCTACTATCATTGTGTTACTGTCTATTTCTCCTCTTATGTCTGTTAATAATTGCTTTATATATTTAGGTGCTCCTATGTTGGGTGCATAGATATTTACAAGTGTTATATTTTCTTGTTGGATTGTTCCCTTTATCATTATGTAGTGCCCGTCTTTGTCTCTTGTTACAGTTTTTGCTATAAAGTCTATTTCGTCTGATATAAGTATTGCTACCCCTGCTTTCTTTTCTTTGCCATTTGCATGGAATATCTTTCCATTCTTTCACTTTCAGTTTGTGAGTGTCCTTAGGTCTGAAGTGTGTCTCTTGCATGCAGCATATACATGGGTCTTGTTTTTTTATCCAATTGGCCACCGTATGGCATTTGATTGGAGCATTTAGTCCATTGACGTTTAAAGTAGCTAATGATAAATATGTATTTATTGCCATTTAGTTACTTTTTTTTCCTGGGTGTTTTAGTAGTTCTTCTCTGTTCCTGTCTTTTTCTCTTGTTCTCTTCCCTTATAATTTGATGGCTTTCTTTAGTAATATGTTTGATTGCTTTTGTCTTACTTTTTTGCTTACTTATTATAGGTTTCTGATTTGTGATTACCATGAGGATCCTATTTAATATTCTATGTATATAACATATATATATATCTTGAGTTGATAGACTCTTTAGCTTGACCTCTTTCTAAAAGCTTTGCTTTTTCACTCCCCTCCTCCCACATTTTATGTTTTTCAAATCATATATAGTGTCTTGTTTAGTGTGTGTCTGTCCATTACCCTCTTATCATTGAAATAGGTGATTTTAGTACATTTGTCTTTTTACCTTCATATTATCTTCACAGGTGGTTGATCTGCTACCTTTAGTATATTTTTACCTTTACAAGTAATTTTATTGCTTGTTTGTTGTTTTTTGGTTTTTTTGATAATTGTTTTTACCTCCATTTGTGGTCATCGCTTTCCCACTTAAATAAGTCCCTTCAGCATTTCTTGCAGAACTGGTTTCTTGGTGATAAACTCCTTTAATTTTTGCTTGTCTGGGAAGCTCTTTATCTCTCCTTCCATTGTGAATGACAACCTTGATGGATAGAGTATTCTTGGCTGTAGCTTTTTTCCTTTTAGCACTTGAAATACGTCGTGCCATTCTCTTCTCGCCTGTAGGGTCTCGGCTGAGAAGTTCACTGATAGCCTGATGGGCTTTCCTTTGTATTTCACTGTGGCCTTTCTCTTGCTGCTTTTAGGATTCTCTCTTTATCTTTAATTTTGGACATTTTGATTATAATATGTCTTGGTGTGGGCCTCTTTGGGCTTATCTTGTTTGGAGCTCTCTGTGCTTCCTGAACTTGGATGTCTGTTTCCTTCCTCAGGTTAGGAGAATTTTCATCTATTATTTCTACAAATAAATTTTCTGCCCCTTTGTCTCTCTCTTCTCCTTCTGGGACACCTATAATCTGAATGTTGGTGTGCTTGATGTTGTCCCAGTATTCCCTTAGACTGTTCTCATTCTGTCTAATTCTTTTTTCTTTCTTCTGTTGAGTTTGGATGATTTCCTCTAGTCTTTTGTCTAGCTCACTGATCCATTCTTCTGCATCCTCTACTCTGCTATTGAGTCCCTCTAGTGAATTTCTCATTTCCAGTATTGTATTCTTCATTTCTGATTGGTTCTTTTTTATATTTTCCAGTTCTTTGCTTATGAGCTCACTGTGTTCATCCAGTCTTCTCCCCATATCTGTGAGCATCCTCATGATATTTTGTTTGAACTCTTTGTTGAAAAGGTCACCTATTTCTGTTTCATTTAGTCCTTTTACTGGATTTTTGTCCTGTTCCCTTGCTTGTAAAGTATTTCTTTGTCTCCTCAATATGCCTCTTTCTCTGTGCTTATTTCTATGTATTAGATGAGCCAGCTATGTCTCCTTATCTTGGAGAAGTGGCCTTATTTATGAGATGCCTTATGAGGCCCAGCAGTGTGTTTCCCTCTCATCACCAGTCCAAATGATCCAGGAGTGACCCCTTTATGGGTTACTTGTGTCTTTCTGCTGTGGCAGGGCTGCTCTGATTGCAGGTACCCAGGGAGTCTAATCTTTTCTTCCCTGGCCAGCTGTTTGTAAATCCAGTTTGGGGAGCCTCAGTGCCATTGGCTACAAAGTCTATCAGCATGCTCTTATTGTAGTTTTCCTCTTAATTGGGTTGGTACCCAGTGTAGCTGGTTGCTAGGCTCAGGGGCTTACAGTTGTGATAGGCCTCAGGCCTACAAGGCTGTTGTCAGTTCTCTTAGGAGTGCAGCTGAGTGGGGCTGGCCCTTGGCATGGGGAGCACTCAATTGTTTCAGGCTTTGGAAGATGGGGCTAATCCTTTTTATGGCTATTTGTGAAGCACAGGTCTTCTGCCACTGATAAGTCTCATCCCCCACAGCACCACACACACCATCAACACAGTCCTGGTCCGTGCACACTTCCCAACCCCCTGGAGTGTACCCCAACACTGCACTGCAGAGGTCCCCACCTCTCCACCAATGCTTCCCACAGTTTACCTCGTCCCCACACAGGCCCTGCCCCACAGAGGTGGACACACTCTCCTGCCTGTAGAGGACCAAGGGATCCAGTCAATACAGGCCAAAAAGTAGCCTGAGAGCTTGCTGTTGGGTGGGGCTGGTCCCTAGGGCTGCCCGCCATGGCTGAACTGGATTAAATCTGTGCTCTAGTGGGTGTGGTAGGCCCCTGGGCTAACAGGCCAAGGGATGTACCTCAATGGTGCCCACCAGGGTCTGTGTCAGCACACCTGGACCTCGTCAGAACAATGGCTCCCACCAATGTCTCAGTCTCCAGAGAGGTGCCTCCTCTCACCAAGATGCCCCCAGAGCCCAGTTGTTTCACCAAAGGACTGTCAGCCCTCTCTCTGGTGATTTTAGGTTGCTGTAATGAGTGAGTTTGTGCGTGAGCCCTTTAAGACCCGGGTCTTTTCGGCTTTCTGCTGATAGCTTTTCTAGGGGGTATCCTTGCTGAAGTTAATAGCCAGCAAAGCCAGACAGTAAGCCCCTCGTCTCAGTTGGGCTGAGTCTGAAGGGTGCTTATAGCAGTATTGCCCCTGCTCCGGACCTCACTCCTCCAGGGAGGGCTGCGCACCTTAGGGTGGTTCCTGCCTGGCCAGCTGAGAAGCTCCACTGCTCCCAAAGGTGGCTTTTTTCCTCTCCAGCAGGAATTTCTGTCCCTTCTGCCTTAGTCAGGACTGTCCCTTGTTGTGGGGGTTCTTCTTATCCAGTTTTCAGTTTTCTATCCAGGGTAATTTTTCCAAAAATAGTTGTAACCTGGTTGTGTTCATGGGAGGAGATGAGTTTAGAGTCTGCTTATGCTGCCATCTTGACGAGATCCTCTAGGTTTTAAAATTATAAAGCAAAGCTTGTGAATGATTTACAGAAAATTTCAGATAGTGATAACCATTGGATGCTAGGGAGGAGAATGCAGCTGGGGAGAGCTAGCGGGTGGCTTCTGAGGCATCAGTAGTGTTCTATTTCTGAGGCTGGCTAGTTGGATCTGCAGGTTTCATAGTATTGGAATTTTTATACTCCATATATTTTAGAAATATACCTTTCTATCTAATTATATCCATTCAATATTTAATATTTATATTTTTAAAAGAATAAACTTTGTTAATCTATATATAAAATGCCAAACCAGTGAACTTCAAGACATGGATGATGACTAACTCTTGAGGGGCCAGTGAGTTCTGATAGTGAGGACAGCCAGCTGTATATATTGATTCATATACTGCAAGAACTTTTTACAGCTATAATGTATTCATATCAAAGGTAAAAATGCATAATGCAATCATATAATGGAATACTCATAGTTTTATTAAAATTGTACTGTAGAAGATTATGTAATAAAATGGAAAATTGCTCCAGATATATTTAAGGGAATGTAAAGATTACAATTGTATTACAATGTTATGCCATTTAGATTTCTCTATAGTAAGAAATGATAAAGCAACAAACTTCCCAAATTAACAAGATGGTGGTAGTTTCATAAGGAGGCCAAGGATAAGAAGAGGCAAGGTGTCCATTCATCACAGGATTAATGTGTTCTTGACTCCTATGTAGTCTCAAGTAAACAAACTCATCCTGATCCTCCAAGCAGACAGTGGGCAAGACTGAGCAGGGCTTGTCAGTTCCCCTCGGCAGATTCCTATAGGCCTAACTGGGAAATAAGAGAGAAAAAAGTAAGTAAACCTTTTGCCTGAGCTCTGGGGAAATATTTCCTCCCTGACCCTTCTCTCTGAAATTTGAGCCCTTAGAGAAAAATCTTCCTATCTGTGCTACCTCTGTTCAATATCAGCCAACATTTGTGCTCCCCCTACCTACATATGACTGTGTGGTTCTATTTTTCTTTAAATTAAATAACATCATATTGACTTCAAGGAGGTGACAGGCTAGTTGGGAAGGCAATGTTGATGCAGATTTAACTCTGCACAAAGTGATGCATTTAAATCAGCCCTATTGCAGGTCAGTTGTATCCTCGTTGGTTAAAATACCTAGGTAGTAGATTAGGACAAGTGAAATAAACAGAATTAATTGAAGGCAAATTGAAAATGAAAGTAAAAATATCATTTTCAGCTGCTGAGCAAGTTGTCATGTTTCGGATTCTCACCTAGAACTTTCTGATAATGGAGACTAACCTACTTTCTAAATAATTTGTGCAGTAAAATGCAGCTTTTATCTCATCCAATTATCTGTAAAAGGCTTTCAGAGTTTTTCTAAAGCCTCTGAACCTAGAAGGTAAGTCCAGGAATATTTAGTTAGTAAGTTGGTGGAAATTTTGTTGAGAAAACCTAGCCTAACATGATACACCCATAATGGGATCTTAGACTCTTCTGGGGGTTGATCTTCTCTGCGATTCCTTTACTGCTTGGTGGAGAACCTACACCACTGACTTCAGTTTGCCACAATTCTCGGAGTCGTTTTGGATCACTTGAGCTTGGTATCACATAAATACAGAATTTACAGCTTAAGTGGTCCTAAATTATGATGTTTCCTCTATTGTGGACAATCTTCTTTAGCACCCCTACCTTTCCAATTCGTGCTCATCCTTCAATCCCCTGAGGAAATGCTACCTCCTTTATGAAGCCCTCTCCAATCCCCATCCCTTGCATGTAACTACTATCTCCTATGTGTACCCACTATGCATTATCTTCTTCTCATTCACAGCCTATTTCTTTATATCAGGCCTTATGCTCAGCACGTGCAGAGATCTGTGCCACATACTTCTGTATGTCCAGGGCCTGCCTCAGTAAACAAAACATGCTCAGAAAATGTTTGTTGAATGAATAAACAAATCAGGGACGTGGCTTAGCATCCTTGAGAGCACAATACAAGGCACAGTTACCTTTGTAACTGTAGAGCTCACAGACTTGATGCCAGTGTTGAATAAATGAATTGAGTCCAGTTACCTTTGGATTCTAAAGGTACCTTTGGATACGTTTGGATTCTAAAGAAACAATTTGGCTTACCCTGAAATCCCAGCCTCAGATGCTGCAGTAACGGTAGTGCTCAGTTCTAATGCTCAGAATGGCCAGACATTTTTTATTCTCATTATTCTCCCTAATTTCACTAATAAAGTCTACATAAGTAACCAGTTAGGCATCTTACTACAAAAGGAAAAAATTAAGGCATCAAGTCCACTTGATGACAGGTTCACTGAGAGCATACATTTGGATGAGGTCATGCTCATGCAAAGTACAATTTCCATGAAAGATCAGAAGCCTAACACCTTCCTGGTAGAGAAAATTAGATTTTCATGGGAAGTGATATGTTACATAGAAAAATTATGAAACAAACCTGACCCTAACATGCCCTGACCTTCAAAATCTGAGCAAGACGTGTTTAAACACAGCCAAACACAAAACAAAAATATTATTTCTTGGTTCATTAGTTGATAAATCCATTTGAAGTGTATAAGTGAGCACATTTCTGAAGCTAATCCAAGATAGAAAACTAGAATTTCTATGGCTACAGTGAGTTCATCAGGGAGACGAAAAGGCCATAGGGATGTTGCTAGCAAAATATCACTTGTGGAGTCTAATTTTCTCTGGCACTAAAGGCAGTTTTTCTATAGAGAAGCAATTTAATAACAAAATGAAGGAACGGTGACTCTGTCAGAGCAGGTCCCTGATAAGTAGGTTTTGACAGTTGGAATCAAGAGCCCTTTTCACTAAGCTCAAAGTGACGGCTTTTACCCACCATTTTTGACATGTCTACAACTTCCAGACTCTCCAATCTGACATGCTCTTTCTCATAAAATTCCAGATGCCTACATGTCTTATTCCTACAATCTTCCAAAATTCTTTCATTAAGAATGTATGTAACGAGGAGAAATAGAAGGTGGGCCTTGTGAGAAACATACTTGACTTCCTCTTAGAAATTGTCTCCTGCTTTATCAGAGAAGGCAGAAATTACCTAGCAAGAACTTAAGAAATTTTGCAAGACCTTAGCATTGAACTGAAGGTCTGAGGTTATCAATTTAAGTGCCTTTGAGATTCTTCCATGAAATGAAAATAATTATGACAGATTACTACGTCTAGTATCCCGTTAAAATCCTCTTTTGATGTCCTCCTGGTTCATTTCCATATATGCCTGCAGCTTCAACTACAGTGGCTGGCGATAGGGTGATGGTGGCAGGAAGCAGTGGAGACGTGAAGCACTTGAAGTTCCCAATCTCCCAGAAAAGCTTCTAAGTCTCAGATGGGGCTGGTTTGTTGCAAAACCATACCTGTACGTTGTTTTCTCTATTTCTTCTCCTTTCTCATCAGCAAGCTTAATATTTCCTGCACAAATGCAGCAGCAAGCTGAAAAGTAAAGACACCTATTCATTTTATTCATACACTTGCTGAATGTATAATTTGTACCAGAGCATGTCCTTGTCACTGCTGGGAAATTGCTGTTATGTTTACACTATGGACCCTGCCTGTACTAGATAGGAGATACCTCTGAAATTTTCACATGAATGACTATAAGTATTAGTGTTTCCATGAAGAGAAATGGGGAAAATCAAGGAAGGGAAAGTTTTGATAGAAAAGCATTATATGCATTTGGTTTAGTCATGTACTGTGATTGAGTTGCCAGCATATTGTCCAGGTGGAAGATATTTGGACATTTAGACCAGTTGTACCATATTTTGGGAATGTAGGGAGATTATGACAAAAAGTAGTGTAAAGCCAGAAATGAATTGGACGTACAAGGTAGAAATGCACTTGTGTAAGACATAGCTGCCTCTTCTGAGCCTCTCAGTCTTACCCGTCCTGGGAACTTCCGCTGTTTACTCACTCCCGTCACCAGTGCGGGATATGTATCCATGGAGGCCCAAGCAGGCCGTCTTTTAAAAGCAGCCACTTTATGCCTGCAGTCTCTGTCTCCTCCCATCTCTTCTTGATTTGGGGAAATGCCACCACAGGGAGTGCATCTGGCTTCCCAAGAGGCTGCCAAAGGAGTTGGATGACCTTACCTGGAATGCAAGGTAGTTAATTCCTCATAGTGCCATCTTGGCCAAAGAGAGGCAAGAGAAAATGGACGGGTCAATTTCTTCTTCATTCCTCCTTCCAATGAACATTCCTGAAGATATACTCCGTGACCAAGTGTAGGCACCTGCCAAACAATAGGAATTGTCTCTTTGTGGCTTATTGTGAAGAAGTAACTGGCGTGGTAATGCTTCACATTTCCTAAGTTCCCATCCTTGCCTGCATTGCTTCCCTTTCCTCCCACCCTCACTGCCCTGGGATTTGATTCCCAAAGAGAGCATTAGTACTAAAGCCTTACCTGAGGCTCTTCTTTCTCTGTCTTAGAATATGGAACACACACGTAACGCAAACGTGGAGGAGCACCATGACAAACAGTGTAGGCTTTCTTCTGAAGCGGAATTTAGTGATTATTTTGGAAGAATAGTATGAAAGCAGCCTGAAGACAAGGAGCAAGCAGTCTCATTTTACTCTTTCCCTAAATGGCCCCCATTGGGCAGGGCTAGGGGAGGAATTTTTACTGGATATTGAGGTTTCCTTTTAGATACGGTTATGGAGTGGCTATTTATAGAAATCCTAAGGGAGCTACTAATTTATTTACTCATTTTTAGATTCCACAAATATAAATTGTTTATTAGGGCTAAGGGAATCACTGAAGATGTACAGATGACATAGTTCCACCCGTGAACTGGAGTTGACAGTCCAGATGATGAGACTGACTAAAGAGAGACTTGTAATAATGCTGGGTGGAGGCAGGCTCACAGACTGGTAGAAGCCAGGCGGGCACCTATCTAAGGCTGGGTGGTTGGTAGAGAACCAGAGAAGGCTCCTGAAAGAGCTGAGCTTTGAAAGACCAAGGAGTTGTCAAGATAAAGTAGAGAAGGTAAGACATTTCTAGGTGAGGGAGTGAACCCAAGGGAGTACTGGGCAGAGCATTCCAGGCACAGAAAACAACAGCCAGAAAGGGCCTGGGGCTTATTAATTGTGTGTGCTTGGGCACATCACTTGATCTGTCTGAGCCTCATTGTTCCTATCTGTAAAGTGGGGAAAATAATAGTGTTGTGTAGGGACGTTGTGAAAATTACATGAGACACTATGTGTTCAATGTTGTGACATATAATAGGTGCTTACAGGAAGTAGGTTTTTTTCTTTTAAGTCTTTAAACTAGCCAAACCACTTTCTCTCTACTGTTATGGAGAGGAACCTGAAACAAATAGCAAGGACTGAGAAAATCCTACAAATTTCAGAATTTAAAAACAAAATTGAAGATCAAACTGTAAGAAGCTCAAAATCTCAAAGCTTTTGACTAAAAACAATTCCTCTCTATATTTAAAATCTTCATTTGTTTGCTTCATTTTGAGGCAAATTTTGCTCTCATCTATTAGTTTCTTCTACACCTCCACCATGAGGACTCAGCCTGTGTGTGAGCCTGTTTGAGGTCTACAAAGTCATGAGAATCAAACAGCCTCTTTATTGCCAAAGAAAAATGTGTTGCCAAACCCAAACACAGTTTGAATTCACATGAAGTATCCTTTAAATTCTGAGGAATTTTTCAATTTGGCTGAAAAGACTAGTATCCTCTCAAAATTCAATAGTTACCAAAGAGAAAAATCCAGCAAAGCAAGTCTTTTTTTACTTCATACATCAGGACAAAGCAAAATGGCTGTTTAACAACAAAACCATAATTCATACCAGATCATTCAAAATATGTTCGCACATATTTAAATCTTATAGATAAATCTAATTTAGAAAAACATGTGATTCTCAGTTCCTCACTTACTCATCGTTCTCTTTTGTTTGCTTGTGAGTATGCGTCATTCCAACCCCTCAGAACAGCCCTGTAGAATTTAGAAAGCTGGGCTCTGCTACATGTTTGCTAAGTTCCATTTCTCATGCAATGGCAGCAAGATGGGGACCCGAGAACATGTTCATGGTGGCTTGTTCCCAACAAATCACAGTCTGGAGAGGTCCCTGGCAGAACTATAGACAAATAATTCCAAGGTTCATTTGGAAGAAGAAAACTTTATGGAAATATCAAGCCCTCTTGGCAGTCTGTAGCCACTGACAACCTTGATTTGGTTCCCACAAACTCATGGAGCATCAGGTCCAACATTCTGGATTTCACATGAGTTCCCAAAATCCATGAATGTGGATGTAAATAATTCCCTGGTTTCAATACCTTGGGGCACATAATGCCTTCAGGAACAGTGAAAGGTTTCTCTTTTGCTCCTCTGAAGGATCCAGAGAAGATTCTTAGATTTCCGGCAGTGGACTTTCAGAACCCAGTTTGGAGCTGCTATAGCCTCAGTCCAGTTGTCCACTATTTCTCTATTGCTGTCATGTCTAGAATGTGAGTGAAGGGTACACTAGCTAAGGAAAGCTGCCCAGAGAGCCTTATCTGATGCTTGGCCACTGCAAAACAAGACAAGATCTTTGAATCACGTTCTTCTCCTTGAATTGTAATTCAATGATTAACTAGTTAATTCTAAAACATATCTATCGAGTACCTACTATGTATCAAGTACTGAGGAAGGCCTTAGGGATACAATGTTGAAACGATATAGCCCCTGATCTCAAATAGCTCTTGAAGAAGACAGATAAGCAAATAGGCATTGACAATACTTTTTGAAAGTCCCATGAAAAATAAAAGCATCATGTATTCTAGAGGTAAGAAGGAGGAGTGTCTAACTCAGAGCTGGAATTAGAAAGAGGATTGGGAATGGTTTCCCTGATGAAGTGCCCTTTCAGCTGAGAGGATGGGTGGGTGTAAGCCAGATAAACAAGGCGAGATTGTTCTAGGCGGAGGAGAAAACATATGCAAAGGCCCAAAGGAAAGACAGAAAATGGCCCATTCAGAGACTTTAAGTACTTCAATATGGCTGTGGTGTACAGTGCAAGAGGAGAAATGTTGAGAGCTGAAGCTAAAGAGATTAAAAAAAGAGAATAAGAGTATACATGATATTTTATGCTCATGCTTGTTAAGTTTGAGCTTTGTCATAAGGATGATGATAAATTTTTGACGTGTTTTAATCATGCAAGAGAAATGATCAAATGTCCACTTTATAAAACTCTGGATGAGGGAGGGAGGAGTCAGGAAAATCAGTTAGGAGTCTGAGGCAGTGATCAAGGAACCAATGACAGGAACCTGAACTGAGACCCTGGCAGTGAATATGGACAGAAATAAATAAATGTGGAGGATGAGTAGAATGTAGATACAGCAGATCTTGGATTATTTGTGAGGAATAATGGAGGCAGAGGAGTCAAAGATGACACCTAGGTTTTTGAATTAGGCAACTAGGTGATTGGGTTCATTGAGAAAGGAAGAATAAGGGAAGCAGGGCAGAAAGTAATGAGTTAGTTCCAACATGCTAAGTTTGGGGTACCAGAAGCGCATTAATATAAAAGAAAATTCTAGTAAGGATGTGGAAATACAGATTTCAATTTTGATTCTCCACCCCTAGAGTGGTAGGTGATGTCATAAATGAATGACATCACCAAGGACTGTGTGTGTGGCACGAGAGGTAATATCCCAACAAATATCACAGGAAGGTCTGTGGTTAAGGGATCAGTCAAGAAAGAAGAGCCATGATCAGGCAGAGTGGGGAAGCTCCCTGAGAATGGAGAATCACAGAAGCCAAGGACGAGTGTTCACCGAGGAGAGTTTGATCAACTATGTCAAATGTTACAGAGTGGCTAAGTAAGATAAAGTCTGAAAAGTGTTCATCTGACCCGGTGTAATTTCAAGCCAAGAAGACAAGCCTTGATCCAAAAGTAGTGTCTCAGCAGAGTTTTGATTCACTCTAGACTAGAGCTCACCAGCTTTTTACAATAGCAACCAATTCTTCACATTTCTTATTATTCTCAGATGAAATATACCACTCAGTCACAGAGATCCAAGTGTCTTCAGCTTCAATGTATTAAGGACAAATCTGAAAACGGAACTTTCCTAAACAAAAAGGGCTTGGAGTATTTTTGTTTTTCTTCCTCTATCAAGTAGTGAGCCAATACTCGGGCAGCCTTTACTCAGGAATGTAAGAAATTCATGCTCTCTTCAGGGTGCGGTATTCCAGACAGCTTTCCTGCTGTGTGTCCTTGAAGTGAAGGTCAAACAGAGTTCACGGGAAATGTAAATTAAACAAGTGTTTCTACATTAGCATTTGTTTTATTCCAGAAATATCCATTTTTAATGAAGAAAATGTCTCTTCAACTTTGCTTTTAAAAGATATTGTGGACAATTTTTATTATTCACTTTGATGTGATCTTTGATTTAGAGTTGTATAAGACATACTCAGTATTATTTGCGATATCTCAATTGGAAAAATAAAATGTGATCTTCCCAGAAGTTTCAAAGCTTGCCATAAATCTCTCCCCATCATTTAGCTAATTTTGAAGACTTAAAATGTGTAAGCGGCGAGTGTAGTGCTTACATCTCTTCTAATACGGAAGCCATTGGGGTGAAGTCGGTACTCTGCTAGCTCAGCACGGAGCAGTCCTCAACAACTGTGGGAGCATATGAAAAATATATCTTCTGCCAATTTTTTTTTAACTTAAATCCCAGTTCTTTTGACAGTAGATGATCTTTATCTATTTGGGATGGCTTGGGAAATGGCTGAAGGGTCCAAGTTGTCATAATGAATTGGAATCACTCAAATCACCGAGTAATTCCATGCAGCTACATAAGCTTGAAATCCAACCTTTGAAAGAGTCAGTAAGAACACTAGCTACATTTTTGGGAGTAAGAGTGATGGAACAATTCTGTCTTCCACAAGGTCCTCATGTAGCCAGCTTTCCACGAGGTAAAGCATAACAATAGGCCAATGAGAGAGCATCGAACCCTTCTATTTAGTTTACTTTAGTTTTGTTTTTCATGACAGTTTGGTAATTTTTCCCTTTCTCTCAGAGTGAACTGCTCAGGAATTCAGATCAACATTTGGAACAAACCAAAACATGGGTATCAACCTTAACTGTCACATCCCTTAAAGCCTGCAGTTAATCAAACACTAGTACTAATAACAGCTGCCATTTATTGCGTGTTTATTGATCATATCAGTTACCTGGCTAGGCACTTGATGTTAACCATCTCATTTAATTCTAACCACAATTCTATGAGGGGGTTTCTATTACACACATTTGATAAATGAAGCACCCGAGACCTAAAGAGATTAAGTGATGTCACACCTATTCACTCAGTGTGTATGTGGCCTTGCCAGGATTCAGTCTCTGACTCCAGAGCCCAAGATCTCAACCATGGTACAGATTGCCTGTATTTACAGAAGCTCCGCTGCCTCTTCCATCCACTAAACAATAACTGAAAAATGCAGACATTCATAGACATCTACAAATTCGCATAAAATACCCAGCCTCTGCCGTGTACCGAGATGCCTACAAACACTTTTTCTTCAAAACTTCATTCTGGCTATTTCCTTGACCCATGAGGTGAAATTAGGTTACTGCAGACTGATTTATTATGCATTTTTTCCTATCCAAGAATAAGAGAAACTTTCCTTTGATGGTGTAGAAAGTGTGTGGAAAAACTTAACGTGACTGCCAAAACAGCCCTTCCTTCAACATACTTGGCTTTTCCATGGGAGTTTGCCCCATTCATTCTTTCAGCAAGCCTGTTTTCTAAGGCTGCATTGAACTCAGCCCTAAACTAGGCTGTGGGGCAGACACAAAAGAGGTTGGAGACTGCATCCCTGCTCTTAGTGAAGATAGTGGCTTAGCTGGGAAAAAGAATTAACTTACACGAGGTCTATGTCCATGTACAAGCTCCAGATAATGCACTCCAGACTACGCCTTAAGTGCCAAGGACAGCAGAGAAAGGAGGAAAATTGCCCTTATTTCCAGATATACAAGCCCTATCCTTTCTCATCTTAAGACACAGATGAAAGGGGATGCATTTGCCTTTGATTTCCTGACCACTGGTGCTTTCATGTCTTTGCAGTTTGTGAGGTTTCTGTACACTGGGAAGCCATAAGAGGACCACTAATAGGATCAGTAAGTAGCAACAGGTGGAAAGTGCTTAGGATCCATGTTCTGATGGATGTGACAGATACCAGCCTTCAGCCGCGTGGTAAATAGAGTTTTATGCTTTTCTGCAGGTCTCTACACAATTGCACATCAGTTCAAGCAACTGCATTAGCACAGGAGTGCCGAGTCGTTCCAAAGAGAGAAGAGTGAGCCAATAGCTACAGCTGGCAGCCAGGGAAGGGAAAATGTGCTCTGAGCACTCAGTGAGTCACCCAAACAGACAGGAGGAAGCATGTGCCAATTGAGCCTGGAGGCTGCGCCAGAGCTCACACACTCAGCAAGGTCAGGATTTGAATAGAAGGTGAGTTCTTGAGAGTCAGGCAGTAGCTCTAGGTGACTGGGCAGGTGGGCTTAAAAGCCACTTGTGCCAGTACTAATTTCCCACGGTTCTGAGGGTCCAGGGGCTTGCTTCCTAAGAAGGAATAATGCTGAAGTCCAGCAGAGGCGGCTGGCCATTGAAGGCCCCACCCACTTGTCCCAAGCTCACACCAGGTGTACCATATTTGATACTTTTGGTTGCAAGCCACATTCCAGCTGAGGTTACTTCTTCCTGGTCACTTCCTCCTGTGGTTTAAAATGCCACCAATTTCATCCATATGCTTCACGTTTGCTCTCTAGCTACTTATTTGAAAGAGGAGTGTGTTGGATAGGTTTATAATACAAGAAGTTGTGTCCAGTAATCTGTTTACGATGAATAAGTCTAATAGAATTACTCTCAAGGAAAAATAAAACAGTTTATTGTGAGCAACATGGAAACAAAATAGGGAAGTGTATGGCTGTCAACACAGCATAATGAACCCATCCTTTTCCCCAAGAGAAGGCAGGTGGGTCATGAGAGAAGTTGCACTTGTCCTATGAAGGGAAGAATTTTTTTCCCTCCAACACGCAGAGGAGAAAAGAATGCATTTACACTACTGCTTTCCCACTTTTAAGCATAAGAATCCCCGGAGAACTTATTAAGGAGGCAGCAAGAACCTTCATAGATTCTGCTTCAATAAGATTCTGTATTTTTAACAAGTACCCAAAGTGATTTTGATACAGTTCTGAGAACCTACTTGGTAGAATGTTGTCTTTCACTATATGAGGCCACTAAGGAAGTGGCATTCAAGGACATTTGGCAGGACCTTCTACCCAACTATTATCTTCCTTCTAAAACACTTAGCTGCTTCTCCTTTGGATCTTGAAGACTTTTGTGTTTTCTGGTATATGACGGAAGTGTGGAAGGGAGTGGGAGACATGCCTCAAACCATTATAAGATAGACTTTTATATCTTAAATATAAACGATTATTTTTATTACTCTTTTAAGAGATTAACTCTTTTAATCTTTTAAGTTAAAAGATTAAAGTGACCACCAGCTAACAGTCTGCAGACAGGAATCTGGAGGCTGGGAAAGGAAGTGAGGATGATGAGGGAGGTGAGACAGATCTGAAACTTTGTCAGGGCCACAGCCTTTTACCTGAGCGGGAAAGTACCTTGAGTTTTGTCGTTTCAATCGTTCTTTCATTCAACATATAGATATTGAATGTCTGCTTTGTGAAAAGCGCTATGCTCGATGCTCCAAAAGGATATCAAAATGAACAAACAAAAAAATCTGCTACAATTATATCAGAATGAATAGAAAACTTGCTACTTACAATCACAACTTGAGCTGCTCCTGCCCCTGGGAGAGTGAGCAGCATGCCTGCTCTCCAGTGTGATGGACTCCTTCACTTGCCCCCTTGACCAGTTCCTTTGCTTTGGATACGACAGATGAGGCACCTAGCATGTGGTTGGAAATGCGCTGGCAAGAAAAGAGATCGTTAAATTAGTCTGAAAGGAACGTAAGGAGAACTGGGTGCATGGGGACTTATGTGCCATTGGAGACATGTCAACAGGACAGGGATCTGGTGTTCAGGGCCCATCCCATTGCATAGGGGAGTCCCGTGGAGAAATGTTAGCACAGGAGAAATTCCTCAGTCAAAGGGTGCTGAAACGACGCTGAAGAAAAGCAGTATCAAGTATCCAACTTTTACTACATGGTGCCAAAAGGATTCTAGGTAGTACTTCAAAATAGTCCTCTGCTACAGATGCTCCATCTGAGCAACATTACGAGGGAAATCAAAGAAAAGGAGCAGTTTCTAAGTCTAGATTGGTGCAGAGCTAAGATCAGATCTTTAGGAGATGAGACATGTACGAGATTCAGACAAATAGGAAATGGGAAGGAGGGTAACTAATTACGGGAATGAGGCTATAAACCTCCCAGAATTTGTAGGAATCGGAAGGGAAGCCCTGAACTTCCCAGAGGATGTAACACACTTTTATTTATGTTTCAGTATGCAGAGTAAACTCAGCTGACAATCAAGACACATAAAAGAATGTAAGATGTCTTTGCATCTCTACATTCCTCCCCCACTTCCCACACATATAAGCCCGGTCTTTAAGAATATCACTCTTGAGAGTATGAGATACATACACAATGTTAGATGCAAGATGGCTCTATGTGTATGAGAAAAATGGGGCGTGGGGGGAATGAGAGTTCTGGTCTATGTGTAAAATAGGAAATAAGAGACCAGAGGCCTTCTAGCAGGAGTGATTAGGAAGGATTCATGGGCAAAATGAGGTCTGAGCTCAATGCTAAAGAATAATTAGAGTGGCGACGGTCTATTGAAATTGAGGGGATAATGTATGAGCAATGCAGGAAAGCTCAAACCACAGTGGAGGGTCATTAAGAAGGACAATTTGGGTACAAATGAGAAAGGACAAATGAGGGCTAGGCTGCAGAATGGACTGCAAATACCTCTGAAAAGCATGGAAAGTTCTGAGTCAACTGGGGAGGACCTGACTGGACAGGACTGGAGATGTGCAGAGTAGGGCTGCTGATGCTGTGTGTGGTCTTGTAGACAAATCCATACACATACTCCAAGGCTCTCCTGGGCCTTAGTCTCCTGAGGACCCATCTGGAAAGATAATTATGCATCCAGTGCCTTGCAAACAATACTCAGCTCCATCCAGGTCTCTATGGAAGCTCAGAGGTCATAAGGTCTGCAGTCCTGACTTCTATTATTTAAGAGACTTACCAACATTCAGCCCATTATCCCACAAATGTTTCATGCCTGAGATTCCCACAGCCTCATTGCCTCATTAAAAAGAAAGTGCAGATCCTCGAGAGTGGAGTGGGTCGTGGATGTGAGCAGCAATGCCTTCCAGCTCTGCAAGTTCACATACCACAGTAGTGTGTGGCCAATACTTCTTTCTGTCAGGCCACCAAGGAAAAAGTATGACTAATTGCAGTTGGAAAGAACAATGATCCAGAAACACCCTTTGTAGGAGGACCAGAGCTGACTGTGAGGTTTTGCTCTCAAGAGACAGAGCATATTTCCAGGCTCCTCATTGTGCTGTGCTTCTAGGAAGCCATGGGCTTATTACCAGGGCTCTGCTTCTTGATTCTCCTCTGCGTTTGCAGAACTGTTCCTTCCCCTTCCTCTGTTCACAGTGTTGACCTCTAGGACACCCCTTGCACCCAATTCTCATTTCAAAGCCACCCTTCCAAGAGTTAAAGGGAAACTGGTCAGGTAGAGTATATGAAGCGGCCTCTTTTAGGAGTCCATACCACATAAATTCGTGTTCACACAGGAGCTCAAATCCTCATGTCACGGAGTTCTACAGAAAGACGAGAGGAAATGCTAAGCACAGCCTTTCTCAGACTTCTGCTTGTGGAAAACAAGGCTGTGGGGTGGATCAGAGGGTGAAGAGCCAGTCGATCCAAATAGTATTGAAAGACGAGAATGGAAATGCTGGGAAAGGGGACTATGAGGAACTCACAGAGAGTCGAACTCTCTAGGTAAAGCAGGAAGAACAGGAAGAGTTTTACAAAAGATTTTAAGACACTAAAATCTTTGGTGCTTTGGGGACTTGTTCCCTCCCCGAGGCTGAAGCTGTCCTTGGGCTTCCTCATTGCACCACTTCATGCGACTTCTTTTCTCCTGTCATGCCCCATCAACCTCGCCAACCTAGTGTCCCACTTCCTCAGGGCCTTGCATCTTTCTCAGATCCAAACAGGCTGTCCAACTAAGTTGTTCTGTATTTCCAGGACACCCAGACATGTAGGACCTCATTGTGTTGGTCATTAACACCATTCACTAAATAGTTCTAATTCTTCCCCTTGGGTATATGGCAGAATTGCATTTTCTTGGCCTTGAAGGGTTGTGTATTTTTCTCTTGCTTTTCCCTCTGCCTGTTGAAGTGGCTCTGTGATTCACTTTGGCCATCAAATAAGAAGTGACAGGTAGCACTTCCAGACAGAAGCTGCAAGAACCTGTGCATGATTCACCATCTTCCATTTTGCTGCTTCAGTCACAGTAAAGCATGTGTTCAGATGGAAACTTCACCAGCCAGAGGCCCTGGGTAACTAAGATGAGCAGGGCCTTCCCTCCCACCCCCCACTTGTTCATGTTGGAGATGAAGCATGAAAAAGAAAGAAACCTCTGCTATTGCCATTCGCCAAAATTTGGGGAGTTGTTTATTACTACAGCATAACTTGGTCTGTCCAAACTGATGTACATATGTGTTATAATAGTGATTTTTCTGAAATCAGGGGCCAAATGCATGTGATTTTCATGTATTAGGGACTATAGGTGCATGTTTGTGTGTATGTCCGTGTCCGCATCTTGTGTGGAAGGGAATGTATTTTGAGACAAAATAAGAAGACACAGCCCTGACAGTAAAAAGAGATAGTTTGTTGTATACTGAGGGGTATTAAGTTGCACAAAATTGTCTATAAGTCATCTCAAGTAGCTCTGCTTTCTGAGATAGTTATTCTTATGACCTCCTTTGCTCTACACTGTGCCTCTTCCTTTTGTCACTGTTTGCCTTCAGAGCGCTCCATGCCACCACAATCTACAACTTTCTACTTCTAATCTTCTTCTTGGAATTGTGAGTAAATTAAAGTTAATTAAATTTGAACGAGAGACAAAAAGGTACCTCTGTGAGTAAAAAAGTTAAGGTGTCACACACAAATATTTAAATTTGAATGAGAGACAAAAGGATACCTCTGAGTGAAGAAGTTAAGGTGTCACACATAAATATTCTGAAATAATAATAAAATTAAGACTTCATAATTCGTTATGGTATATTAAGGACTTTTACATTTGTGACCACGTTCAACTTTTACACCCCCGCATTTATTTTGGCTGTTTAGAAAATACGTCTGCATAATGCCATAATCATGTCTCTCTTCCTATTATGAAGGTTACCAGATAATGACAATCTATGATGGAGTGCAAGCTTTTCTCAAGTATTTGCACTCCCCCTTCCCCGTACAAAAACTTTAATTCCTTGCCTCTGCATGTGATCTGCAGTGCCTCCAAGAAGAGGAATATACATCCTGCCCCGTTGAAATGGGCTTGGCCGTATGACACGCTTTCACCAATGGAATGAGAGCAGATGTGGTGTAAACCATGTCTGGAAGAGTTAACAGACTTCGTCATTTTCCTTCAGCTCTCTCACTCTTTCCACCGCCAGACTGTACCAAGTAATGACTACTCCTGAAGCCTGGGTTCCAGCAGGAGAAGACACATGGAGTGGAGCTGGGCAGATGTCCAGCAGCCATAGCCAACTCATAGCCAAAGACCACATTATGAGTAAGGAATAAATGTTTGTTGTTTCAGCCCACCGAGATTTGGAGATTGTTATCACAGCAAAAGCTGATTAATATATATTCTAACCAGGATATTACAAAGAGTAATAAGCATTCTATCTTTTAGAATGTATTAACCCTTAAAGTACTTTTACATTTCACTGTAGAGAGACCTGGCAGTCACGGGAGGAGCATGGGCTTAGGTATCAAACAGACCTGCCACCTATGAACTGCTTCACCTTGGCACATGTGAAACACTCTCCCCATAACATTCTTTCCTCTGCAGATCTTTCTATCAGAGGCAATTTTTCCCTTACAGCCCACTCAGAATCCTGTTAACCAACTTGAACTCAAAAAGACTACTGACTGTGGGGCTGGCCCCGTGGCCGAGTGGTTAAGTTCGCGCGCTCCGCTGCAGGCGGCCCAGTGTTTCGTTAGTTCGAATCCTGGGCACGGACATGGCACTGCTCATCAGACCACGCTGAAGCAGCGTCCCACATGCCACAACTAGAAGAACCCACAACGAAGAATACACAACTATGTACCGGGGGGCTTAGGGGAGAAAAAGGAAAAAATAAAAAAATAAAAAATAAAAAAAAAAAAAGACTACTGACTGCAATAGTTTGAAATACATTATTATGCTAGGACCAGTGAGTTCATTATGATACTTAAAAAAAGGAAAGCCAAAAATAAACTCATTAGTCACCAGTGAGATAGCTTTGGCACTAAATCCTTATTGGAAACTAAAGGGAAAAAGTAAACGCTTAAATATTTCAGTATGAACTGTATTAACTGTTTTTCAGTAAAACAAACAGTACAGGTTGCTGAGAGAGAGTTCTTTTCAGAAGAATTCCAGGTAATAAATATTGAATGATTATTTATTAATACTATACAATCACAACTTTACCACCCCTAATAAAATAACGGTTTCAGGAAACGATTATCAACAGATTCTAAAACCATTTGGTGAAATATTGATGAGGAGCTAGATATTTGCAGGATGACAAATTATTACTGCATGGATTAGTGGCTAATAATTAAGGGGAAATACAACTTTATACTGGAGGGGCAGGCTGTCCATGTCTTCATCTCTAAAGGTGAACAACCAGATAAAATGTGCCCCTCATGTGATGTAATATGAAGTTCAAACAACACCTATGAAGGATTTTTGTGAGAAAAGATAAACCTGAGTCTAATCAAGCCTTTAGATCTAACTTAAAGTTTATAGAAAATATGGCAAATATTTAAGTTTATAGAAAAATGGCCATTTTATATAATCTTGCCTTATTTTTCTGTGTTAATTAATATTATTAAGTTGTATTTATTTGTTTATTCTTACCATCCATCTGCCCCCTTGGAATATAAGCTCCGACCGCACAGGGGCCTAATATAGCCAACTCACCACTCTGTTCCCAGGTTCTGTTACTATGTTCGGCACATATTAGGCATTCAATACAAATGTGTTAGACACACAGATGAATCAACAAATAATTTTAACTTTGTCAAACTTATTTCCACATCTGTAAAATAAGATGACAATATTTGCCTTAGACTGTAAGCAGAGAGCCTGGTCCAGTTTCCGGTGCACTGTAGATTCTCAATAAACGGCATCCATTTCCTTCACATATATCATGCATCGGATCCACAATAACAGTAGGTTATACAGCAGGAATTATTGCCCCTACTTGGCAGAAGAGAAAATTGAGGCACAGAAAGCTGACTCTCACCTGGACTTTCAACTGGGTTATACAGCCAACCACACCCAGAAAGACCTGGCTTTTATTCTTGAACACCTTGCAATGATACTCACCCAAGTTTGCAAGCTTCCTCACCCTTACCTCCCCTCCCACTCTGGGCCTGCTCATCCCTGGACCTGTGGGAGGTGCTGGGCCTGCAGACACCAGGCAGGCTGCCTCTCAGTACGAAGTTGGTGCTCCATGTTCCAAGGGCCCAGTTAAGCGCTGCCTAGCGGGCCGCATACTTCTCCTAAGCACAGCAGATCTGTTGTCCTTGCGCCAATATGCTGCTTTACAAACACAGGAAAACTTGTAAAATGTGTTCTGCACCTTCTCAGGAAGGGCTGTAGTGGAGCAGCCCAATCAACCCACCGCATCAGACAATGCCCAGGGGCCAGGCTGTGGAGCTGAGCGTCCTCACACACGCACAGTTTCAAAGCTAAGCAATGAAGTCAACGTCTCAAGCAGTTGTGCAGCTAATGATGCATCTAGGCTGCCTTAAGCTACATAGCCAGCGGTCCTTTAACTTACATTGGGGTGTTAAGTTAAACATCCAGTGAGGGGAATGTGTCCATGTTTACTTTCTTTGACAGAGTCACTTTTTATGCCACTAATTTCAGAGGTTATTTTCACTCCTAGTGCCTCCTTGACTCTTTGGTGTAAGCACAGCCAATAAGCCTTGCAGCCACTGAAATTGTACATAATCTTTCTTTCCAAACAAATCTCATTCTCCGGCTCTCCATGCACCTTACACTCCAGTCGTGCTGCACCACTCAGTGCTTCCTGAACATTCTTCCAAGCACTCCCTTTGCCAAACCCTTGCTACCTTGAATAATCCAGCACAGAGATGGCCCATGGTATTTATTTATTCATTTACACGTTCCACCTCGGACCTAAAGCTTTGATGTATCTGGTTTGCAGAACAAGGCAATAAAATATCTGTGTGTAGAATTTTGAATAGCAATAATTTTGTCAAAGGGAAGTGAAATGTTGGGATGTTTCTTTTTGTGGGCCTCATCTCCAAAAAAACGTTGCAGAGGGTGGGATCCATGGGGCTGATTCTGTGGTCTCTGCTATCAAGACGTGTCTGCTACAAGTCTCCACAGCCTTATGATACTTCAGGTGTGGTCTCCTTAAAATCAGCCCCAGCAGGTCGCGCATTCTGTAGAGTGTTGAAATAGCCCTGAAGTAACTATGGATGCGGCTCTGTTCACAGCTGTGCTTGCTTCCTCTCTCCGCTGTCTTAGAAGCCATTCTCCTCTGCTTCTCTCAAGTGAATCCCATTCTGCTGTGGGAACCAGCACTCACCATGGTCTCACAGCTTTGTCAATGAATCCTCACTGGTCGTTTCCTTTAGAAAAGAAAAACAATAGCAGTGACAAACACAGACCTATTTTAGGCAGATGTGATATATTTTTGATGAACTACAGGTAGTTAAGTGTTTCATCTTGGCATTTGGAGGAGATTTAAACAAAAGGCAAGGGGATGCTTGCCTCCTTCTGAAGTAACTGAAGCTGGTTACTGCTTGAAAGTAACCGCTTACAGTTTTATAGGGCTCAAAAGATTGTTTTAGATTCTTCATTTCTATATATAACCACAACACTGAGAGTTTGACGTCATCTTGTATTAAGAAATTCTATAGCAAAAAGGAAGGAAAATTTAAGCAATCTGATAATTTGTCACATTTCTTAGGTTCATTACAATATGTGAATACAGACTAACATTTATGAAACAAAAATTGAAATGTAATTTGACAAGGATAAGTATGATTCTGAGGACAAAAGAATACAAAATTGGAAACTAATATTTGCCTCAGAAAAGTTGGGTGTTACGGTAGCCATATCCATAGGCAAGATGTAAGGAAACCTGTGTGCAAATGTAGTGTGTGCTGCAGGCATTTAGTAAAAAGTTGTTGAATTTAGTTCAGCCTATCTGTCGTTAAACAGTTATTGCGCACCTGCTGGGATGAAGACAATAGATGCAATTTCACATAAATTGCAATTTCAAAATCTAATAGTTGTGTGCCTAACAGTTATTTAGTTATGAAAAAGAAGTATTATTAGCAAATACTTTGACTATATTAATATAATTTTAAACAAAGATTTAAATCTCAATGTCTGTCATATGTATCTGATATTTAATATGTTGACAATTTTAGGAAAATCCAGAACTAAAGGTTGAATTCTTTCAACAAGTTATAAATAATCATATTGGAGACATGGAGTAACGTAACTGCATTAGCTTTTTTATACTTCTCATTGCCCCTGTTCTATTTCCCCTCCCTTCTTCCTTCTACATAGTTACCAAAGCAATCTTCCTAAAACACTAATTTGACATTAATCTCCTATTTTAAACTCTTCCATGGCTCCCAATGATCTACAAGTCAATTTCATTTTTAAATCCTGACATACAAGTTCCTTCACACTCTGGCTGCCACTTAACCCTCTTGTCCCATTTTCCTCCACTCCAACCCCTCCCACCAAAATATCTTTTTTCCAGCTCGCTAAAGCTCATAATTTCCAAGTTTTCTGATGGGGTTATCAATTTACCCATATCACAATCTGGAAGTAGTGAAAAACAAAATTTATTTATTCTGGCTTTTGATATTAGGTAGAGGGAAAAAACAAGTTTTAAATCTTCAGCTTGGGTCAGTTATTCTTATGTAGTTGAGTCTCGGCTTAGATGACTCCAGTAGACGCAGCCACCTTTCAGATAGCTAAGTGCCGAGGATTAGGGGAGAATTTACACACTATCCCGTTAGACAGACTCTCAATAAACTTACGTGACTGTCAGATAGATAGACACTCAGTAAAATTTTTGACGAATAAATAAAGGGTTGAAAATTATAGAGAACGTGATTGACTGTGGCCTAAATGAATAGGAGTTTATTTGTTTTTACATGACAAAAAAATCTAAAGATAAGCAGGTGTTATTTTTATTTTACCTGCTCAGTGATAATATGAATGAGAAGCTCTTTCGGGTTTTCACTCCACACTCCTAGCATATTGGCTTTTCATTCTCATATGTCTAGCTTCATGGACAAAGGAAGGATGCTTGAGGCATATGTTCACATTCAAAGAAAGAAGAGAGGGGTGGTCCCAGACATATTCCTATCTTATCAAGATAAGAAATTATTATACAAACGCCACTCCCCACCCATGAGGATTCCACTTATCTCTCATTGGCCAATACTTGGCCAAATATTCACCCCAGTCTGTAAGGGAAGTATAGAAAGAGAGTTTCTGGCTTTTCAGCCTCACTAATGGCAAGGGAGAAGGGAGTTCGGCACTGGATGTTGGTGTCTTTCTCAGTGTTGTTTAGGACTTTGGAAAAGAGATCCTTAGATCCATATGGCATCCTTGGCAATGCCCTTTGTTTGCCTGATCTCTGCTGACTTTATAACCTTTCCTGGATGACTCAGGCTCCTCTTAGCTCTGACCAGTCTTTGCACCCCAACCACTGAGGTCTGACTAAAGTATCCACTTGTTCCCTTTCCAGATGGCACAACCCAATGCCTTTGCTGTACAGTTCCTCCCTCCCACTGCAACAGCTTCCTTTATCCACATCACACAGGAACCAAGAATATTGTTTAAAGATAAATATCATGGCCCCATCTGCTATCTAATGACACTCTACTATCATGCTTATTTATAATGTGGAAATGTCCCTCAATTGACCTGGAGGAAGCCTACAAGTTATCTCCTTCTAGAATAGGGCAAAAGCTCCCTGGTTCTTGGAGTTCCATATCTTTTCCAGCATTTTGAAGACATGCCCTCCTTACCACTCAACCTTGAGTGTGTGTTGGGGAGTGTCGTGGAGGGACCCTGTATCTTTGTTCTCTATCCTCTCACCCTCCCAGGGCCTCCCTGTAATCAAAAAAGTTAAGATACTTTTTTCCTTCCTCCATGTCTTTCATCTTCCAAACTCCACTCTAATGGCTAAGCTTAGATAATAGTCAAAGTTATCTCTTCTACACAATCAGAGAAAAAGCTATGATATCCATCAAGCTCAGTCCTTGATGTTAAATGAGAATTAAAAGAATTTAAAAAGTCCTTATTCTCTCAAACCTATTGCGTATCAGCAAAATCCCATTTTGAATGTCCAAACCTGAATATGAAACTTATTTGGTTTTTTCCGTAACGATCTGATTTTTCAAAGTGCTGCCCTGTTGTAATGCTGCGTTCCTATGACAGCAGTGTATGTAACACACGCTGTGCGCACATGCTGCTGCTTCACTCGTCCCTTCCCACATTTCGAGACAATCCTAGGCATCTTTAAAGACTCTTTGAAATGTCACCTCCTCTGTGAAACCATTAACAACTTAGAGGGGTTTGTCTTCCCTTACTTGGGATCCCAAAGAATTTTGATAGTATTGTTTATAGTGCTTTCACATTATAAGTATTTGGTCGACACTTTCTTTCCCTTTGAGGCAAATCTCTAGCTTATTTAACTTTCTTTCCTTAACTCCACATAGGGATCCATGAATGTGTGTGGATGAATGCCGGATAGCACGACTGCTTTTTCGAAGAATATATTTTACTTTTCAGTCTGGGACAATCCAAACTGCAGGTTGATTGTCACTACTCTCCTGAATGCTTTGGCAGAACAGCCCAGAGTCACTCATGCCAAGCACTGGCATTTTCCAGAGTAGTCTGTGGAATAACCTTTGGATGTAAGCTTCATTTTAGCTTATTCAAATTATTTTAACATACCCACCCATAGTTTCATTAGATGAGAAAGGGAAGATTTGGGTATTGTTTTGTTTTACTTAGTGGTTAAGAGCATTTAAAATAATATTTGATTTGATATAACTGAGTTTGAATTTCTAAACTTCTGAATCCTACTGTCTCAGAAATCGAGACATATCCAAGTGTTTAGATTATGGCTGACCCTGGATAAAATGTTTAAAACCACCACAAAGTTCAATAAAAAAAAGAAAAATCCCTAAGCAGTTAAAAACAATAGTCTAAGGTGTTGTTACACTTCAACTTTTGTTTCTGAAAAGAAAGCTTCAAAGCATTATCGGTAATCCTAAAAATTCTTCATTTATCTATTCTTTGAAAACCTAACAAGAGATGTGTATGCACCTCCCTCTTTGAAAAGACCTTACTTTTTAAACACTGCATTTAGAGAGCTTGTTAACCTCGTGTCGTCTTCAGCTCTCTTTGGCACAACGATCGCCCAGCTGCCGTTATACATTCGGCCTGGAAGCTCACAGCCCACGAGGCTTTCTCCATGATTCCCTAATTTACCAGCAGGGAAGCTGCAGTCTTCTCACAGAAAAGGCCAAAAGTTGCTTGAAAAGTTCCAGTATAAGTCATATTTTCCATTTTTATTTTAATTTCTTTCTGACCCAGAGCCTTCCTTTTAGATCAAGACTAATTTCTTTGAAGCCAGTGCTTTTGAGATATTAAATCCCACCACAGCATTAGCATGTGACACTCTTAAAAAGCTCTGATAGTGCATAAATTTTCACTAAACACTTTTAAATATTTTGTGCTCCTTAATATTATCCTCTATTGGAGTCAAGGAGCCAGGGGACATATTTAAAAAGTCAAAGGGTAAAGAAGTATATAGAACGGAAAAGTGATAGTCCCCTTTTGCGTTCCAATCTATGCCGCAAATCCCCCTTGCCTTGCCAGAAGTGAGCTTGATGCATTGTTTTCCTGTGCTTTTCCTGTGCGACTCACAAGTCTATTTGTTCATGTGGATACAGCTTTTTACATTTTGGATGATAGGAAGGACAAAGCTCGTTCAATCTGGGTCAGCATCTGGCTTCCATTACATGTTGGAAACTGCAGAAAATGAAGGAGCACAAAGGCAAATTGCAGTCTTATCTTAGCCTTGATTTCTTCCTCTGATCACTTACACACTCAGACACACGCACATGCACACACACACAGGCATTTTTACTTAAGTGATGTCATAAGAGGCACACTGTTTTGTGGCACATTTATCTTACTACTTCTCAGTCATCTTCCCATGTCTGGACACAAAATCGTTTCTCATCTTTCTTAACGAGGATCTCATAGCATGGATTTTCCCATAATTTATGTAATCATTCCTGTAATGATAGATGCTTGGGTTGTTTACAGTTTTTCCTATTTCCAAACAATCTTTGAAACTCTTGTCTTTTCACACGTGCAAATATTTCTGGAAGGCAGATTTCAAGAAGGGGAACCCAAAGGTGATGCATGCTTTCATTTTTGACAGATACCACCAATAGCTTCAAAAATCTTAACAATTACATTCCACACTGTATAAAAGTCCATGATTCCTTATACTCTTATCAACACTGGATAATAAAGGAGAAAGCTTTATACTATATATGTATGAAAAAAACAAATTTATGAAAAATTCTCATTGGTACTTATATCTCCAATTAGAGAAGAAATATTTTCAAAGTCTATTTGTTCCTTGAATTTTAAAACCATACATAAACTTTAACATAACTAGCACACATCATTTCCCAATTAAATGGAGTTGAAAGTATGTTAGTTATGTTAAAGGATGACATCCTCTAACAAAGAGAATCCAAATACTGTGGCCTGCAGGATACAGGTATTTGTTTTTTTCCTGTGTAACAGAACTGAAATGAGTAGTTCAGATGAATAGCACATTTATGCTATATGCATTCATTCAGAGACCCAGGTTCCTGCCACGTTATTGCTCCTCCACGCTCTAGAACACAAAAGAGGCTAGATCCTTACCACATCCAGAAAAAGTCTGAAGGAGTTTTGCCCACTGTTTCAATTTCCAGATCCAGATACATCACTTCCGTTCACATTCTGTTAACAAGAACCGGGCCATCTAACTGTGAGGGAGCCTGGGAGATGTGGTCCAGCTAAGAGGCTTCCACTCAACCACAACTCTATTTTCATGGCAGAGGGGAAAACAAATTTAGGGGAATTATTAGACTCGCCACACTTACTAAACCCCCAGATATCATAGTAATGACTCAAGTAACTGAACGAAATTAAGGAGATAGCATTTCCTAAAGTCAAATCCAGGAGAAGATAGAATTGCTATATTCAAAAAGCAATGTTTTTATATATATGTTTTAAATTACATAGAAATTTTCTTCTAATGATATTTTTTAAAGTGTTTACTACCATAATTTGGTCCATTCTAGACCTTCTAAAGTACCTAGTAATTTCTTCTAATCTGTAGAAACGTCCTATAAATATTACAAGGATTTAGAACAAAGTTCCCAGGACACTCCACTTGTCATACTTTTTTCTTCAATTTGTGGCAGTTTGTATCTCATGACTGTTCAATTCTGGGTAACTTTTCAAAAGACTAAACAAAAATAAATTTTTAATAACAACATTTAGAAAGCATACACAAGTAAGCCTAAAATTAATTTGCTGTCTAGAATAAAATTCACCAAATGTGTGCTCTGCAGCAAGAAGTCAATTCCAAAGCTGGGCCTGGAATAGAGACTACAGGAAGCCATAATCCCCTCTTGCTGGACTTCAGCCTGCACTGGAAGACGTGCCTGACTCCTGTCTTGCTGGCACAGTGAACACATTTAACTAAAGGCGCACAAAAGGGCCTTTATTGTTTTCTGGAAGATGATAAGACCAGCTGAATAGTTTAATGCCTTTTTTGGCAGTGAGAGATGGAGTCAGGGAACTTTGGCAACTCAAAGGAAGCAATAAAACGGCCATGTGAAAAGGGCACTTTGGAAATGTAGTAATGACAGCAATGTAAGATGCGTAAATGTGATGAAGATTTACTGCTGTGGATGGTACCATAGCTTCTGATGTGCTGTCACTCACTACTGAGCCTGGTAGCTTGCTGTTAGAGGACAAGCGAGTCCACAATTAAGTACTAATAAAGGTAATTTCAGGACTCAGCCTGCAGCCTGCTTCACTCTGACCTCATAAACAAGGTATTCCATGGAATGTGTGCATGAGCCAAGGGCTGTATAAAAGGTGATACAATAAAGACTCAACACAAAACAGAGCAGCAGGTAGTTTACCTTAACTTTACCAGATGGCTTCTTTAAGCACAGTCATACACAATGAGTGAATGTTGTAGAAAAAGAATCAAAAAAAGAGGATGAGTTGACAGCTTCTTTACCATGTGCATTTTACAAGATTTCTAATGTTTTTTAAAGAACTTTGCTCATGTTTCAGGAGGTCACACCTCCATCTTGTGCCCCTTTTAGATTACACCGATTACTCTCTTCCAAGCTCACAAACATCCCACATGCCCATCTTGTTACCTAACGGTATATTTTACTTCTGTTTTCAGCTTGGTACATTTTCCTTTCTGAAAATGTGTCTCTAGGACTTCCTTTCGTTAGTAATTGTTCTCCCTTCAGTTGAATGTCACTCACCCGTGACCAAGAACTCATTAGTCGTCTAATGGAAAGTACTATAGAAAGAAAATGGCCCAGGCCAAGTACCTGCTTAAGGTCCTGGCTTTAATTTTCTTGCCATCCCAACCCCAATCTTTCTTTAGGAGACTGATGATAGGGTTCAGAGGATTATTTGTTTGATGGTTTTCTAATAGGGAAACAGTTCCAAGAGAGTCAGGATTGAGATGGCCAATCTCATGGACACGTGTGACCCAAGCCAAATGACTCAGTCCAGATGGCCAGTGGTGAAAGACAACACATTAACCTGGGGTGACACCTGTGCATTTGACACACCCTTCCCTGAACTTGAAAGGTCTGCTTCCTTTGAAATATTTATGGCACTGAAACTAAAGGTCATTCAGCTCGTCTTTAACTTCACATGATGATTAAAACTGACACTTAAAATAATGAAATCGCTTTCAAAGGCAGAGGGTAAACACACAAAGATGTGTTCTTTCTGCTGTGTTAGAAGTAAAGGAAATGTACATATAGGGTTCTGAAAGATAAATCTTCACCCGATTTTAAATGGGAATTTTATTCAAATATCCAAATGACAGTTTCTATGGAACCTCTTCAATTAGTAACCAAAATGAACACATTGCCTTTTTCTATTATGTATGTGCCCTCTTGACTGTCAAATTCTGGAGAACTCAGAACAAGTGTGCAAGCAAAGCTGAAAGAGGTTAATATCACAAGAGCACCTGCCATTTGTAAAGATCCTCTCTGTGCTGGTTCTCAAAGACAAGTTAATGGTCAAATTAATAAAAATAATTTTGTAATTTTTTACCTGACACTTTAGATTTAAATTTTTTAAAATTTAAAAGAAAAAAATAATCAAGCATAAAAGGAATTTGTCGTTTTTAAATAAAGTTAGTAACTTGGACTTGAATTTCTTTTCTGTTTTCTCAGAGCTTTTTGCAATATTCACTCACCTGTGGTCTTATGTCTTTTCCCATCAATCCAGTGCAATTGCTGTCAACATGTGTGTTAATGACCTCTTTGTTATTAAATCCAAGTGACGTTTCTCGGTCTTTAACCTACTTTACCTCCTACTCATGCATCCAAACAATATTTACCAAATATCTTCTAAGTGCCGGGCACTGCATTAAGTGCCAGATATAAATGCTGAAGGGGAGTTTATTGTGGAACAGAGGAGTTTGGTGTTAAAACAGGTACAGAAATAATTATTTTATTATAGTTGACTAATGATAAAAAGAACAAATAGTACAAAGTAAGAGCATATAATTGGAAAATATAATTTAGTCAGAGATGTCAGCAAAGTTTCCCCAAGAAAATGACTTCTAAGCTGAAGTTTAAAACTTTTTTTATTTACTCAAAAATAGCACAACTAGGTAGCTTACTTATCTTCTGTTCAGTCAATCAAAAACATCAACTAAGCAATATATTCACAGATACCGCACAATAACAGTTAATATTTATAATTGTACTCCAGGATGAGGAAAAAGACTTCAGTGCCTCCTGGATCATCAAAATTGAATTGCATTTGGCTAATACAGTTTTAATGCTTACTGTAATGTTCAAAACCAGATTTTTTCTCTTTTTTGCCAAGGAAGATTTTCCCTAAGCTAACATCCATTGCCAATCTCCTCTTTATTTTCTTCCTTCCTTCCTTCCTTTCTTTCTTTCTTTCCTTCCTTCTTTCTTTCTTTCTTGAAGATTAGCCCTGAGCTAAGACCTGCCCACCAATCCTCCTCTTTTGCCTGAGTAAGACTGGCCCTGAGCTAACATCCGTGCTCATCTTCCTCTACTTTATATGTGGGACACCTGCCACAGCATGGCTTGCCAAGTGTTGCATAGGTCTGCACCCTGGATCTGAACAGGCAAACCCAGGGCAGCTGAAGAGGAACATGTGAACTTAACTGCTGCACCACTGGCCTGGCCCCTTCTTTATTTTTACTTGAGGATGATAGGCCCTGAGCTAACATCTGTGTCAATCTTCCTCTATATTTTTGGATGTGGGACACCTCCATAGCATGACTGGTGAGCAGAGTAGGTCCACGCCTGGGATCTGAATGCATGACTCTGGGCGGCTGAAGCAGGGTGAGTGGAACTTGAACCGCTCGGCCACGAGGCTGTGCCCTGTTCAAAACTTTTGAAAAAGAATTTTATTCACATGTGACTATATCATATTTACATTGACAACCTTATTTTTTAACCAGGTTGTGTAACAATATGCTAAATTATCATATCAGTGTTTTTGTTTATTTAAGAGTTAACATACGTGTATAGATGTGAGTGTATGCATATGTGATGAGTATACATCTATGTGTGTGTGTATATATATATATATATATCTCAACTGTACAGTTGAAGCTGCACATAAAGAATTCAGAGTTAGGAAAGCATTCACAGGTCTCAAATAATTTCTATCTACCAATCTGACATGCTAATCCCTGATAATGACAAATATGTTAAAAATAGCAATTCTAAACACTTAGCAAGTGCCCACTACATATCAGACACTGTGCTAGTATCTTTATGCATATTACTTTTTAATCTCCACCACAAAGGATGGATCTGTTGGCATTTTCTGCATCACAAACTACCCTAAAACAATAGGTGTAGTGACTTAAAACAACAGGCATTGATTTAACTCTCAATTCTGCAGGTTGACAATTTAGACTGGGATCAAGTAGGCATTTCTTCTGGGCTGAACCTGGATCAGTACCTCTTAGCTGGGCTCACTTAAAGTGATAAACTGAAGCTAGACTATAGCACAATGCCTGATACATAATAGGCTGGTGAGTAGGCTGAGGCTAACTGTTTTACAATGACCTTAACTAGCATGGCTGGGATAACTTACGCTTCTTTCCATTTAGTCTCTCATTCTTCAGCTTGTCGGCTCAGGCCTATCCACTTGGCAGGCACAAGGTTTCAAGAAAGAGGGTAGAAATCTGCAGAGTCTCTTAAGGTCCAGGTTCAGAACTCACACATATCATTTCCACCACAGTACATAGACTAAAGTGAGTCACAAAGCCAACTCAGATTTAATGGGTAAAGGAAAAGACTCTGCCTCGTGGAAAGATAGACTGCAAGGTCAGATTGCAAGATCATGAAAACAGGTGAAGAATTTGTGGCCATTTTTACAATCTATTGCAATGAGGGAGGTGTTATTTCTCCCTCTCCTATAGGTGACAAACTAAGAATATAGCACAGTGCTTAGTACAAAATAGACATTCAATAAATATTATACCAGTAAAAGAATAAAGTTATGAGTAAATTAAATAATTAAATTAATGCACATTTAAATAGGGCTATGATGTAGGCCTGGATTGTCTGTTTCCATGGCCTGATTCTTTCTCACTATTCTGTACTGGCTTCTGAATATAAAAAATCAAATGAGAAATAAAAGTTGAGAATGACATGACAAATTTTAGTAGAATCAGACTGTGCCCACGGAGACTCCTGTTGCTAGCCATAAGAGAGCTACATATGAAACAATGGTTTTAAAACATTGGAAAACAGACGGCACAGGACTGTGACCCCTGAGAGAAGGGAAACACATGAAGAAAACTCTACAATTGCTCTAATTTGCTGCCTAGAAATTTCCAGGCCTCAGTGCAGAGTGGGGGAACCTAAACGCAGCCTGGCAGTCTTCCTAAGTTTGAGACTAGAGTTAAAGAAGGCCAAGATATCTACAATTTGTAGAAAAGAGTACTGGAGAGAAGAAACCTTCACAGAGTAAAAGCTCCAAAGATCCACAGAAAAATACCCTTGAGTCTTTGGCTAATTACAGATCTGTAAATACGAAAGAAGAAACTACCCAAAGCCAAGGAAAATGCTACAGTAAAGCTGTAGGCTGATCAATTGTAGAGCTCAAACAGGGTTGTAAATAGTTCATATTCCCACCAGTCAGAGTAAAAAGATTTCATAATACACAGGAAGCTGAATAGAGTCCTCAATTAGCTTGAGACATGATGTGTCTCTGGACCTAAGAAAGCCTTAGAAGGATCAAACTGGTTTCAAGCAACTTAATTGTATATCAGAACAAAACCAATACTCTTTAAAAAAAAATTTAAAAAAACAGAGTCCAACAATGAAAAGAATAACAATATCCAACATCCAATAAAAAATTACCAGCCTGCAAGAATCAGGAAAATACTTACCCCATAATCAAGAGAAAAATCAATCAACAGAAACAGACCCATATAAGGTGAAAGTGATGAAATTACAAACACTTTAAAGCAGCTATTATGCATATTATAAATACGTTACATGTATTCAAGAAGTAGAGGAAAATATTAAAATGATGAGAGAAACGGAAGATATAAAGAAGACCTAAATGGAAGTAGATGAAATGAAAAAAGCAATATTGGAAGTTGAAGAACTATATTGGATGTGATTAACAACAGTTTATACAGGCAGAAGAAAAGATCACTGAATCCAAAACATAGGAATATAAACTATTCAAAACGAAGAGAGGCAAAAAAAACCTAAAAAAGACACTTCATCTCCCTTCCCTCCCCGCAAGAATGAAGCGTCAGTGACCTGTGAAACAATATCAAGTGGTCTAGCATATGTGCAGTTGGCATCTCAGATATGGAAGGGAGAAAACATTTAAAGAAACAACGCCTGAAATTTTTCCAAATTTGATAAAACCTATTAACCCAAATATCTAAGAAGCTTAATAAAGTCAAAGCAAAAGAAAGATAAAGGAAACCAAACAACTGTGCATCACACAAAATTAATGAAAACCAGTGATAAAGAAAAAAATCTTAAAACCAGCCACGAGGGAGGAAACATACGCACAAAAGAACAAAGACATAAATGACAGCAGATGTTTTGTCAAGAAGTACGCAAGCAGAACACAATAGTATAACATCTTTGAAGAACTGAAAAATGCTATAGTTAGCAAAAATATCTTGCAAAAATGAAGGCACAATAAAGATATTTTCAGACCAAAAGAAAAGAAGGAAAGAAACAAAAAGCTGACAGAATTCATTGCCATCAGACGTGCACAAAAACAAATATTAAAGAAAGTGCTCAGGCAGAAATAAAATGATAACAGATGGAAACTAAAATCTACAGAAAAGAATAAAGAATGCTGGAAATGGTAAACATGTGGGTAAATGTAAAATCCTTTTAAAATTGTTTTTCTCATTTATAAATCTCTTTAAAAGATCATTTAAAGCAAAAATAATAATGTATTTTGGATTTTAGAACATGTAGAAGTAAAAATGGATGAACATAAAGAAGTAAAATGGATCACTGTGATAGCAAAAAGGTCAGGAGGAGGAAAATGAAAGTGTACTATAGTAAGATTCTGATATTACATGTGGAGTGGTATAACATTATTATGTGAAAGTAGACTAAGTCGAAGTTGTGTACTCTAAACATTGAAACAACCACTAAGAAAAATAAAACTAAGAGATAGAGCCAATAAACCAATAAAGAAGATAAAATGGAATTATCAAAGTATTTAATTTAAATGAAGGCAGAAAATGGGAATAAAGTATCAAAGAACAGATGGGACAAATAGGAAACAAATAACAAGATCGTAGATTTAAACCCTATGTAAGTGGCTAAATGCTCCATTTATAAGTCAGAGATTGTCAGAGTGAATTTAAAAGAACCATCCAATTTTATGCTGTCTACAAGAAAGCCAATTTAAATATGAAGACAAAAACAAGTTAAAAATAAGAGAATGGAATAAAGTATACCATGCAAACACTAAGCATAGTAAAGTTGGAATGGCTTATATTAGTTCCAGATGAAGCAGATTTTAGAACAGGGAATGTTACCAGGAATAAAAAAGGACACTTCATAATCAGTATGAGACCAATTCACCTAGAGGACAATAATTCTAAACGTTTGTGTGCCTAATACATATACAAATATATTTTAAATTTTAAAATACATGAAGCAAATATTGATAAATCTAAAAAGAGAAATAGACAATACAAGATTGTAGTTAAAAGATTTCAAAGTTTTCCTTTCAGTAACATAGATAGAACAATTAGACGGAATATCAATAGACTATAGAAAACATGAACAACACAATCAACCAACTTGACCTAATTGATATTTATAGAATACTCTCCCCAACAACAGTAGAATACACATTTTTTTTCAGGTGCACACAAAACATTTACAAAATAGAGTATATTCTGGGCCATTAAAAAGTCTCAATAAATTTTAAAAACCAAGAGTCTTATAAAGTCTGTTCTCTGACCACAACATAACTAAACTAGAAGTTAAAAACAGAAAGATATTTGAAAAATACCCCAAAACTTTGGAAATTTTAAAAACATGCCTCTAAATAACCCAAGGGTCAAGAAGACATTCGAGGGGCTGGCCCAGTGGCACAGCAGTTAAGTTCGCACATTCCACTTCTCAGCAGCCCGGGGATCTCCGGTTCAGATCCCGGGTGTGGACATGGCACTGCTTGGCAAAAGCCATGCTGTGGTAGGCGTCCCACGTATAAAGTAGAGGAAGACGGGCATGGATATTAGCTCAGGGCCAGGCTTCCTCAGCAAAAAGAGGAAGATTGGCAGCAGATGTTAGCTCAGGGCTAATCTTCCCCAAAAAGAAGAGAAGACATTCCATGGAAAATTTAAAAACAGTTTGAACTCAAAGAAAATTAAAATAAAACAGCTAAATGATAGGAGGCAGCTAAAGCAATGCTTAGGGGAAAATGTATAGCATATATGATTATACTAGAAAAGAAGCTCTCAAATCAAGGATAGCTTTCACCTTAATAAGCTAGAAGAAAAGCAAATTTAAGCCCACATTAAACAGAAGGAAGTAAGTAATAAAGGGAAGATCAGAGGGAAACAGAAAAACAATAGAGAAATAAATGAAGCTAAACTCTGGTTTTTAGAAATGATTGTGACCAGCCAAGGAGGCAAAATGAAGTCTTTGTCTTTCATTCCAAGTTTCTGGTGAAAATCTTGGAACTTCTGGTCTTCCTCTGCCTCTGGCACACCTTCCCCAGGCATACACTCTTTCAACATAATCCATTAGGTTATCTAAATTATCTTCTGTATTCTCCACAGTGTACTTATCTTCCAAAGACACAAATGGAAGTCCAAACAACATGAATGCACACTTATGGGTTCTCGTTTCCATTGTCATATACTCACATGTCAGACCAAAGATATTTTTTACCACAGTGATCGTGGAAAGTAAAACAAGCATCTTTTTACTCATGCATTTGGTAGGGGTAGTCAAATCACCTTCATATCTGAGATCTCGAAATGCACCATGCACAATGAAGGGTTAATGTTCAGATTTCTTTTCTGTGCAAATGCAAGTACTTTCTCATATACATATCTGTAAATGTCTTCTTGCCTTTTCATTGTTAGTGCATAAATCAATGGCATAGTATAATCCAATACTACACCATGGACAGTAAATAACTGAGTGAACTGTGTTGGTGCTGTCTCGAAGGTACCATCACTGAATAATGTGGCACTGGTATTTAAATATTGAATATTTTCATAAATTGTCCAAATAAGAATTCTTCCTTCATCTTGAGCATCAGACTTGTGCGTAAGAAATGATTCTCCGCATCTGGTCACTTTATACTCCTCTGAAATTTAAATTCCATGCAACGAAGTTGGATTTGGAGGTTGAAGTCTGTTTTGAATTCTATTCACTTGCCTTTTGAATGAGTCTCTTTCTGGTAGCCTTAGCAGGACCTCTTCATCATATCATGGAGAGTTCTTTGCAGTACCTGCAATGATGTTGCATTTGGCACTTTTGTGTGTCGTTTTAGCCTATTCAGGGTTTTCCTTACTTCCCCTTCAACACCAACCTTGTGCTGATGTTTTTCCGTACCATTTTGAATGATTGTAATGTTATCCAAATCCTGACTAGTTGTACATCCAGCATTACAGATTCTCCTCTCTTCACAGTGCCAGCACCTTACACCCCATCTCTGTTAAAGGAATGGAAATGATAACGAAAACTGTTATACTGTAGTATTGGCTTTTCTTTTTGTGAGTATACTATTTCTGCCATATTCCACTGGAAATTTTCAAATAAAAGTGTCGCATTGTCATGCAACAGAAGAAGGGTTATATTTTTTTCTTCTGTAGCCATCTGACCAATGGTCATTGGTTTACCGGTAGGGGGAAACTTACTAACGTCTTATGGATTCTACACCCGGTTTGGCTGGGCTGGATTGGGCAATTGGTAGGCACCAGCTGAGGACGTGGTGGTCCATGCTGATTGGCAGGTAAGTGTAGGAGTCACACTCGCTAAAACCTCTCCAAATAGCAGTAGACACTTTTCATTGTCTACTGCTATCATACAGAGGACATCGATTCAAGAGAAACATCACCCATTAACCCTGGGTGATGGGATAGTTGTAGGAGGATTAATTAGATGCCCGTATCCCCTTCATGACGGCAACTGCACCCCACCACCATGTGGCAGGAGAGCCACACCCCATTCTCACTCCTCCAGAACAAGCGAGACGCTCTGTAAAGTGTTTACGTCAATGAGTTCATGGCCCATCTTAAAATTTTGCTTGACCAAGCTCCTCCTTTCAAACTTCACCCTTATTGAATGACCCAGTCACATCCAACCAAATTCCCAGTGACATACTAACACATCGTGCATTGAGAGATTCCCATCCTGAACTTGTAATCCTCCATGCCTTTCTCTAACTGTAGGACTCTTCCTCAGTATGCATAGTTAGTATAAGTCCCACTTTTCTGTAAGATTTGAACCCTGACCTATCTAGCTAACCCCTGTGCCATTACCAGCTTGACTACCAAGGCAAGAAAGATTATTATTGGCAATACAGCCACAACACAATTATTAGATCAACAAAACATGATAGTATTTATATATATTAATCCTGTAAACCAAAAGTATAAATATATGTTATGGGTTATTTGAACCCAGGGACATCTTCTACATGCTGATGTTTTTGACAGCACCGAATATCAAGGACCATTTGGCAAGGACCAAACATGCTCATGGACATTTTTGACAGGACTAAATTTCAGGGACACTTTGGCAAAGACCGAAAGTCTCCGTGGATGTTTTTGACAGGACCAAATGTCCACTAAACTGATTATGCATGTGGGAACTGTATTTAGAATACTGCTCTGCTAAAGTATAACCCAGGAGGAAACTACAAGCCTGTACCAGACCCATGTCAGGAGGAAATCTTTGCCAGGAAGATCTGAAATGAAGCAGAAAAGTAGGTTTTGTTTTGCTTAGATACAAAGTTGAAGAAAACATTCCTGTCAGCCTCTAAGTGTGAAAAGAAATCCTCTTGCTTTGAAAACAACTTGAATGTTTCATTTGTCTCATTTGATTTTTCAAACCAAGAGAAAGTTTTCAACTCACAACACTATCCCTTTTTCCACTTAGAACACACAGTATTGTGGACATTAAGAAAAGAAGAATTACTGGAACATGAACACATGAGATGGTATTTGTCAGACCCTTGCAGAAGATCATGTTAAAACGATCAGCTTTCTTAGGTTTCATTGTCATCAGCTGCTGTGGTAGCTTAAGTGTCCAAAGCTGTCCATGCCTCCTTGGGAATAAAATAACCTATCCCCACACATGCTATTTGAAGTCCTTCTATTTAATACTGCTTTTGAAATGGCTTTTATTTTCAGACACTCCAGATGTAATCCCTTCACTGACCACACAACCGTTTATCTGAAAAATACTGTAAAGAGCAAATTCTTTGAATCCATATTTCCTCAGTTGACGTGACCAAGCTGTTACAATTTCTCAGTGACATGACAGTTACATCTGTAACAATTCATAACCAGAGGAAACTGGCAGCTCAGTGGTTGCACAAGTTATACTCAACCATTGGAGGAGTTGGTATTTTAGTCTTGAATTCCGGAGCGGCCTAAGGAATGCTAGCAGTCTCTTTTTCCAAAGCTGTGGTGTACATACAACCCAGTTAAGTCCCTTACTCAGGGCTTAGTCATTATCCCCTGTATATTTGAAGAATGTTTTGTGTGTGGCAAATTAGTGTAAACTCATCTTTGTTTGGTTTCTTCCAAGCTGTAATTCATTAAATTCTCTATCAGTGAGTTGTTCCATTTCTTTAGTCTGGGAAAAGTCTTTTCCAGACAGTCATCTGTAATTTTGGCCATTCCTCTTCTTTGCGTAAGTACAATTTAATTAGTCTTAAAACATCACAGAGGGGTCCTTCCAGGCTCACTTGGAAGCTCCAAAGCCAGGAAGACAATGACAAGCTTTCTTTGAACTCCTTTCCACTCTCCACTCCAGATCCCGTGGCTCTCCATGCTAGGGACCCAAGCACATGACATGAACTCCTGAGTCCTTCTGTCAACCTGAGAAATGTCCCCAAATACACTCCTTCCTAAAAATCTAATTGCTTCCAATAGCCCAAGACGTTTGTTGGACTTACTAGAAATAATGTTAGCCATACACTTCCAACTGTCTCAAGAAGGAGACTAGTAGAAGTCACAATGGAGTTTCCAGAACAAATCTTTCATACCAGCAATCAGGAAAGAAGAGACACCTAATACTTAAGATATGGTATTCTGGTAAATACAACCAAGACTTATAGCTTGTAGTTCTGTCTCTATTACTGACTTATTTGCTGGCCTTACGCAAATTTGTCCATCTCTCAAGGCCTCATATCTCTAAGATATCTCTGGATTTCAAAGTCTGTGATTCTAGTGATATAAAAATTCAAGGGGTAGAGTAAAGAGAGAATTTAATTATTTTTTATTATATTTTTTAGATTATGGGAAAATATACATGACATAAAATTTGCCACTTTAATCATTCTAAGTGTACATTTCAACGGTATTTAGTACATCTACATTGCTGTGAAACCATCACCATTATCCGTCTCCAGAATTTATTTTGTCTTCCAACACTAAAACTCTGTACTTGTTAAACAATAACTCTCCATTTCTCCCGCCCCCAGCACCCTGCAGCCACCACTCTTCTTCCTGTATCTATGAATTTGACTACTCTATGTATCTCATATATGCAAAATAATACAGCATTTGTCCTTTTTTAACCGGCTAATTTGACTTAGCATAACATCTTCAAGGTTCATGTATGTTGTAGCATGTGTCAGAAATCCCTTTCTTTTTAAAACTGAATAATTTACCTGCCCAGAGGTGAAGCATTGGAGCTGGAGCAGAAACAGGGAAACCTTGGCAGCAGTGCACGCTTGGAGATGTGGTTTTTACTGTACTTTTTTGGTTCACAGTATTAAAGGACCAAACCATGGGAGGAGTATAAAATCGAGCCTTGATGCATCAAAGCAGCTCCATATGGATGCTGACCAGAAACTGAAAACTTTCCAGTAGGTAAGGATTCCAGAAAGAGATTCCTCCACAAAAATAAGTGTAGAGTTAGCACAGCCAAGTAGAAATCACACCGCCTGTCTGTTGACAATCTCCATTTTGCAAAAATCATTACATTTTAAAGAATGAGTAAAGAGACAAAATTAGCATGGAATTTATAATACGACAACACAAAGGAAAAAGAACATCATAGAAAGACTCAGATAATATTCAGAGAAAATTAGAGAAAGCTGGCCATTTTCAAAAGGATGTCAAAGACATGACTCCTACAAAAGAGAAGCAAAAAAAGTGTAATGAACAAACAGGCTATGAATACTAGTTAAAGTAAGACATACTGCTATGACAAATAAACCCCTCTCATTTCAGTGGATCAAAAACATAAAAGTTTATTTCTCTAGAATGTGAAGTCCAAAACACATGTTCCTGATTGGAAGATGGCTCTCCTCCAATTGGCAATTCAGGGAACCAGGCTCTTTCTACCATGTGGCTCCACATGGCTTTTAAGGTTGCCATGGAATGGGAAATAGCATGGAAGGTTGCATGCGGGAGATTTTTATGGGCCACGTCTAGACATGGTTTGCATCCGTTCTTCACATATTTCATTGGTAAGATTCGATCATACGGACATACCTAACCTCAAGAGGGTCTGAGAAGTGTTATCTAATGGGTATCCAGGAGAAAGGTGAAGCAGGTAGGTGAAGAGTTAGTCCCTAGCAACCTGACTACAAAAGGCCTACAGAATGAAATGCACCTATGATAACCTGGGGAAATGGAGGACTGAGTGAGATAAGGCAGGATCAGGTGGAAATAAAAGAGAGCAATAACAGAAACGAAATCAGGTTCAGGAAGCAAAGAGCAAAACTGTAAGCGCAGGATATGGAACAAACTTCTGAAGCCTGCCTAGAACACAGAAGGGAAGGAAAAGGATTGGAAAATAATAGAATGTGATTGATATGGAAAGCAGAGAAATGGGAACAGAGATTTTAATCTCAGACTTGGAGATGCTCCAAAAGAAGAAACCAGAACAAAGAATAGACAGGAAGTAACAAAGGCATAACAGAAGAAAATTTTCCTAAACAAGAGACCCAAATATGCAGCTATGAATAGTCAACCATGGTCCAGGTAAATGTAGTGAAAAGACACCCATAACCATCAAATTGTGGGAAAATTCTGAAATTAGAAGAATAAGAAAAAAGAAATTCTACAAACATAGATGCAAGCAAACAGATCAACAGTAGATAATAAACAAAGCAACAAAATCAGATTGGCAAATATTTTCCTCTGCAACCCGGCATGCAAGGAGACAGTATTACAACTCCTTTTGATTCTGGGGGAAGGAGCCTTGATGAAAGAATTTTATAAGAAGAGTCAATGTTGCTCACGTACTAAGACAATAGAATGAAATTCTCAGATATGCTGGAGTTCAGAAATATTTGACTCAAGTACTCATTTAAAAAGAAAAGGAGAAATAGAGAACCAAACCAAAAATTTTCGCTAACTAAACCAAATGGGAGTAAATCAAATTAAACGCCTCAAAAATAGGGGTCTTATGGTTTAAACAATAGTATTGAAAGTAAATGTTAAAACACGAAACATAGCTTAGGTCTTTTTAAATGTGAGTATTTGTAAAATTGAATGCAAATGTTCCAAATAATTATTAAAAGGAAATATGTAATATAAAATGATGTGGTTCACTAATCTGGTTTATATTACCACCAACTAGAAAATTATTATAAAGATGAGAGCTGGGTAGGGAGAGTATAAATATGCAAGATTCTTTAAAATGCACCTTTCAGTCTTGATGATAAAAGGAATGTTTGAGAACTAGTTTACAAGGATGCTTTGAAAGTTTAAAGTTAACCACAAGTACAATTTCCAAAAGGATAAGAATTCTAGCTCAAAGGGAATCTGGGTGGCAATTCCCAATCATCCTCTCTCAACATCTCACTAAACAGCTGCTGAAACAAAAATAGACGAAAATTCTCAATCACATTGAAAACAAAGACTGAAAGATATGCAAAATCTGGGAGGAATTAGCACAAGCTAAAAGGCAGTTGGTAGAGCTGTAATTTCTGACACACTCTAACTTTGCTTCGTGGAACAAAATTCCCAAGAATGAGTTTCATGCCTCTGCCACCATGCATCCATGTACTCAGAGTCCCAGGACCTACAACAAGCAGGACACTGCAAATAGCCTTCTCTAGACATTGAGAGATGCTCTCTAAAGCAGAGTGTCCTTTGCCTGACTCCAGATACCGCAAACTCCTGGAAAACAATCAGGCACAAAGTAAAAGAAAATTTCTGGGTGAAGTGCATATTTGGAGGCAAGTAGTCCCCAAAGGTAAAGTACTTGGGTAGGAAAAAACAGAAGTGCAGATTGTGGAGATTAAGCTGCTCTAAAGGTTTGAACAGTGATGAGAAGAGAGTGAGACGACTATGTAACCCAACTGGTTCCACCAAGTCACACAATATGGAAGGAGGAAGACAGAAGAAAGCAATAGCAAAAAGCCTATGAAAAATTACTGCAGAAGAAAAAGCATATAGACATGTCTAGGACTTCAAGGTGGATTGAAAACATATTTAGCTCTGTTTTCTCTTGACATCCCAGTCAAATGGTTTAAAGGAATTTGAAACACGTAAATGGTATTAAGTTAAACTCAAAAGGACAAAGGGAACAATAGAAGATAAGAGTAGACAAGAGATATGAACAAAAATTTGAAAACTGAAATGCAGATAGAAGAGAAGTATCTGACCCTGCAAGGATGGCGGTGGTTGGGGGCAGGTGGGGACACCAGCCACTTGGCACCACAGAAACCAGAAAAGCCCCCGGGTTCTTTTTATAAGTTAGAATCAAGAGCAGAAGCGTTGCTTAAAAGTATACAAAAGAAGCACATAGATCCCTAGATCTCCTCTTAAATTCTGTGAAGCCTGGCAAATACCCACCCCTGTCTGGCCAAGGTCAACTTTTTGGACAAGCTGAGCCAGAGATTCTGGAATCAGGAATGCTGGGCACAGCTGAGAGTGAGGCTACAGTTCTGTATTGTAACAACTGGAAGATCAAACCAGAAGGCCCAACATGTACAACTGAGACTCAGGCTCCCTTCCTCCCACTTGGTTCCGGAACCCCGGCAGCCACACTATGCCCTATAGGCAGGGATTGGAGCCCTCCTTGACAACGAGCAATGGGCTCACTCTGCTCGCTGCGATCTGAGCCAATTAATCACAATGAGTTAGAAATTGAGAAAGGAAGTTTCATTAGATTAGATTAGCCAGCAAATTGGAAGCTGGGTGACTAATGTCTCAAAAACCCTACTTCAAGGATTATAGAATCTTGAGGCAGTTATATGGGGAAAATGGGTGGTAAGGAGGGGGTCCAGGGATGTTGGTCTCCAGGCATCACATTGTTCCCATTCTTCTGTCAGCTGTGATGGATACCTTGTAGGTGTGTTTCCTGCCTGTGGTCAGCCTGTTCCTGGAGAGAAACTCACAGAACAAAGTTTTAATTTATCAAGCTGTCAGGGAGTACACACGCAAGCAGAAGCCATAAATCAGGAGAGCATGTGAATTTTTTTAGACTACATGCAGAGCAGCGAGTAGTCACAGGGAGGAGGGCCTGGGGCCATTTAACGTAACAAGAGGGCCTCAATTTTGCTCACTTGCATCCTCACTGGAGAAACGCACCTGCCCGAGGAAAGACCTACTGGTACTGACAGTTGGGCATTCTCCCAGAAAAATGGCTAGATCTCTGTCCAATTGAACTTTAGTGAAGCTGGGCTTGATAAGCTTCTCCCACGCCACGTGCAGAGCCTACGGTCAGTTTTAAGTGGATCATCAGAGGTTGAGGAGAATCTCAAACATGAAGGAGACCAAAACACACAAACAGAAACAGAGGAACTCAGGGAGGCAGAGACAACACAGGGAGCAGAAGCAAATTTTTAAAAAAAGAAAGAAAAAGAAACAATAATTAATATCCTCAAAAAAGACGAGAGAAAAATTGCATCCAAAAAACAAGAATAGAATTCTATTTTAAAAAGACATGCTCAGGAAACACAAAGAAGCTTTTGGATATTAAGGATTTAATAAGATAAATTAAAAATTCAATTAAAATGTCAAAAGGGAAAGTTGAGAAAATTTGCCAGAAAGTACAACAAAAAGACAAAGAGGTGGGAAATAGTCAAGAAAACACAAGAAAATTAGAGATACAAACTAGGATGGTCAATATTCAAGTAATAAACGGACAAGAAAGAAAGATTAGAGAAAATATAAGGGAGGAAAATACTGAATTAAAATAAAATGTAAATTTCTAGAACCAGATGACATGACCTTCCACATTGAATGTCTGCTTCACAAAACAATGAATGAACACTTTCAAGATACTTGGTAGTGACATTCAAAAGCTTCAGAGATAAAGATGCTAAAAGCTCACCAAATTGGGGGAACAAAATTAATGTACAAAGTTAGTGAATGCCTGAGATTTCTCAAAAGTAACCCTAGATGTATAAGCAAATAGAGCGAGGATGTCAAATTATAAAAGAAAAGTATTTATAAGCTGCAATTCTATATCCTGCCAAAGGAGCAAAAGCATGTGAGGTACAATAAAAAAATTTTTTTAGTCATGCAAATTCTTAAAATTTTACCTCACTTACACATTTTCAGGAAGCTCCTGGAAATAAGCTCTAATGAAACAAGGAAAGAAACCAAGAAAGAGGAACACAAGAGTCCAGGAAAGAAGGGGCTCAACACAGGAAAGAAGTGAGTTCCTGGGGTGATGGTAAAGGGGAATTCCACCGTTGTGGGGCAGCAAAATCCCAAGAGGACAGCTGTGGGGAGAGCCCAAGAGCAAACGGTCCCACGCAGAGCGGGAGGTCGAAAGACATCTCCAGAACGGACGTCTCCAAGACAAAACCAAGGCTGGTCAATTGAGAGATTAATCTTCTGTGGGGGAGTTTAGGCATGAATTAATAACAGATATATCCAAATTAATCAAATAATAAATAGGCAACTGGTGACTACAGGGAGAACAAAAGAGCTGTATTTTTGTGACATTACATAGCTCACAAGTGAAATATACCTAGTCATGATAATGTCAACTTTAAATACTGATTGATAGAGAAATTATGAAAATACTCTGTCGGGATATTGGGGGAGGGATTTATTAGAGATATAATCCTCACAGTTCGTAGTAAAATAATAAATCCAAAACTATAAAATCAAGAGATAGCAACGGAAACATGTCTAGATCAAGAAGGGAAGCATCAGAAGAAACTAATAAAAAGATTTGAAAGGTTTGCCTTTGGATAGTGGGAATTAGAATGGTCAGGGTTAGGCTAAGATGAGGCTAAGGACTGATGTTCTTATAGGCTTGTTACAGGCTATCTGTCATTTTAAGTAGAATATTAAATATAATTTACTAAGAAAAAGGATGTAATTATATTAGAAAATATTATGTGGATGATACAGAGGATGAGTATATCTCCGAAAATGACCTACTACAGGATCCAAAAGAACTTTTCAGGAAAGTGCTCAGCATCCTGAATTAAGAACAAGAAGATAAAGCTTCTACAAGCAAGAAGGAAAAAACCGCAAGGAGAAAAGTTAGAAAAGACAATGTGAAGTTATAATGGACTGAAACAGAGCTAACAATATAATAGCAGAATCAAAATCAACATTGGAGGCGCTGGCCTGGTGGCATAGTGGTTAGGTTCATGTGCTCCACTTCAGCCTCCCAGGTTTTGCCGGTTTGGATCCCAGGTGCGGGCTGTGGCAGCATTCCACACACAAAATAAAGGAAGACTGGCACACATGTCAGCTCAGCGACAATCTTCCTCAAGCAAAAAGAGCAAGATTGGCAACAGATGTCAGCCCAGGGCCAATCTTCCTCGCTAAAAATAATAAATAATAATAATAACAACAATGATTCAGCAATGGAAACTGTCAGGAACATAAGAATTGTTGTAAAAAGTGGAAAAATATTACTGAGGACAAATTTAAACAGCGATCCAAGAAGACAGAGGAAGGAACAAAGATGGAAATGACGAAAGAAAGGACCATGAAGACTGAGGTCAGAGAAGAGGGCCAACACAAAATACAAGTCTTAATAAAGAAAAGCTCAAAATAAATAAAATAAAAGTAATCAGAGCCTGCTACGTCCTGAATGTTTGTGTCTCCCCCCAAATTCATATGTTAAAACCTATCCTTCAATGTGATGGTATTTGGAGCTGGGGCCTTTGGGTGGTGATTAGGTGATGAGAGTGGAGCCCTCATGAATGGGATTAGTACATTTATAAAAGAGGCCCCGAGAGCTCTCTCACCTCTGCCGCTATGTCAGGTTAGGGCAAAAAGACAGCCGTGTCTGAACCAAAACTCCAGCCCTCCTCACCAGACACCGAATCTGCCAGCGCCTTGATCTTGGACTTTTCACCTCCAGAACAGTGAGAAGTAAATTTCTTTTGTTTATAAACCAGTCAGTTTACGGTATTTTGTTATAACTGCCTGAATAGACTAATACAGAGCCTTAATACAAGAAAATATTCTGAGCTGAAGAAGACAAACTCTATAGGTGTATTTAAAAAGCTTATTCCATTCTAGAAAGTTATCAATAAGAAGAGGCATACCATTGAAAAAATTTTAGCAAAGAGATGAAGAAAAAAGATCCTACAATAAGAGGAAAACATATGTTCCCTAAATGGTCAACACTAATAGTCAATAATGCAATGTCCAGAGAATATTAAAGGAACAAGTTTACAACCTCCCAATTTTATACCTTATCAACTTGTAGTTGATATGTTAAGGCAGAGAAAGACATTCTCATTTATTATACCAGTGTTCATAAAATACCACCTTATTAGTTTGCTAGGACTTCTGTAACAAATTACCGCAACATGGCAGCTTAAACAACAGAACTATATTTCTCACAGTTCTGGAGGCTGAAAGTCCAAAATCATGGTGTCAGCTAGGCTATGCCCCCTCCAGAGGCTCACAGGAAGAATCCATTCCTTGCCTTTTCTAGCTTCTGATGGCTGCTAGCAATCCTTGATGTCCCTTGGTTTATAGCTCCCTCACTCCAATTTCTGCCACCTCTTCATGTTTATGTCAAAACTCCCTCTGCCTCTCTCTCTCATAAGGATACACAAGATTGTACTGGGCTGGCCTGGACAATCCAGAAGACCCTCCTCTTCTCAAGAGCCTCACCTTAGTCACATCTTTTGTCACTTAAGGCAATATTCACTCTTGTGCCATATGAGGTAGTGATAATCACAGGTTCTGGAGATTAGGGTGTGGACATATCTTTGGGGCCACCCTTCAGCCCACTGCACCACCTATGTTAACTTCTTGAAAAAAAAATTACCTGTAAATGTCTTCCAACCAATTGAGAGAGCTCCTGAATGAGAAAATTGTGGTATAAAAGTACCAGCAGATAAAATACGATTTTCCAAATAATTGTTCAAAATCTCTTCTTATTCAACTAAATTCAGAAAAAGAATTCTCAAGGTAGAAGATGTATAAAGAAAAAATAACAATTGTCTCCATATTGAGCCCATGTTATTTTACATCTTTTGAATTTTGAACCATATGAATGTACTGCCTACTCCAAAAGTATTAGAATTTTTTAAAAAGAGACAATGAGATGAATATTTTGAAAAATGAATCCTCACCTCATACCATAAACACAAATTTTAAGTGATTTGAATATTTAAATGTAAAATTTGAAACTATGAAACGTTTGAAAGTTATTGGTGAATTAACTAACTTTATTATGCACAAGGGCATTTGAACTATATAGTCATTTAAAAATGATGTATAGAATTTATATAATTGGTTACATAAAAAAATTAAATTTTCTGTGTACCTGAAACCAAGTTGTTTGCCAAGTGAAAAGCAAACTATGAAAATGTTTATAAAACTTATGGAACATAGTGCTAATATTCTTATTACATATCAAGAACTCATATATCTAACATTCTTTTAGAAGAGTTGGTGAAGGACAAGAAAAAACAATTCATTAAAGAAAAAAAAAAGCAGGAACTTACGGAAAACAGCTGACCACATTTTAAATTAAAGATATGCCTAAGTAAAAAGATGCCAATTTTAGCCTGTCAGCTTGGTGTTGATTTTAAAATAGTTTTATGACGTGGGCACTGTCATATACTGCTGGTGAGATCATAGAGCAATTCACCAATATCTGTTCAGAATATCTTTTTAAAAAAATTTTTTATTTTTTTAATTACAGTAACATTGGATTATAGCATTATATAGCTTTCGGATGTACATCGCAATATATTTCTAATTCTGTGTAGATTACATCATGTTCACCACCCAACAACTAATTATAGTCCATCCCTTCACATGTGAGCCTAATCACCCCTTTTGCCCTCCCCTCCTTTCCCTATGGTAACCACCAATCCAATCTCCATTGCTATGTGTTTGTCATTGTTTGTATCTTCAGTCATTGTTTGAGATCATATGGTATTTGACTTTCTCCCTCTGACTAATTTCACTCAGCATAATACCCTCAAGGACCATCCGTGTTGTCACAAATGGCCGGATTTCATCATTTCTTATGGCTGAGTAGTATTCCATTGTATATAAATACCACATCTTCTTTATGAAATCGTCCCTTGATGGGCATCTAGGTTGCTTCCAAGTCTTGACTATTGTGTATAATGCTGCAATGAACATAGGGGTGCAAGTATCTTTATGCCTTTGTGTTTTCAAGTTCTTTGGATAAATACCCAGCAGTGGGATAGCTGGATCATACGGTAGATCTATTCTTAATGTTCTGAGGATACTCCATACTGCTTTCCATAGTGGCTGCACCAGTTTGCATTCCCACCAGCAGTGTATAAATATCTTAAATACTATTCTCAGGCTGTTTTATTTAAGTAATAAGCCCTATATATCACTAGCTTAAACAACAAAGTACTAGGTTAAGGAATGGTTTTTCTTCCATAGCCAGAAATCAGAGATGAGGTAGACTCTAAGTTGGGTACAATCAGTATCTCAAACACAATATCAAGGACACAAATTCTTTTCATCTCCCTGTTCTTTTATCCCCAGTGTGTTGAGTTTGCTCTAAGGCTGTTGCCCTTCATGGTCAAAAGATGGCTCAGCCTTTTCAAACAGAAGCCTTCCCCACAGGAAGAAAGGGGATTGCTCTTTAGTTGGATTGAGGAAATTTTCTATAAAAAAACCCCCCTAGAATTGTGCCCCTAACATTTCATTTTCCAGAAACGGATCTAAGCATCCTAAAGCAAGCACTTACAAAAAGAATGGGATTATCACAATTGGTTTAGACAAATGAGGATAGAGAAAGGGATCACTTTCCCCTGAAGCACTTGTCTATGTGGAGGAGGGAGGGTAGGAAGGGAATGGAGGGTAGGAATAGGTGTTGGGTCAGCAGTAGTGTCTCCTAAGGACCTCTTGACTCTTGTTGCTTATCCCTGGTGCTCCATCGCAGTTATCCAGTCTTCCCAGGAGGGCAAACTCTGCACCACTTTCCCATTCTAGGCCCCAAAAAGAGTCCAAGACCATACACCCAGCAAGTTGTTCACAGGTCCTACCAATTAATTGGCTTAGGAGGGACAAATACCTAGGAATGGAGAACGGAGAGGAAGGGAGTCCAAATCTCCAAGCTTCTAAAATTCCCCTCTACCAAGTAGTCTGTACGAGTTTCTAATAAATGCAAGTGTGGTAGATTGTGTTATTTTCCCCTAATTATAGGCAGCCCTTCTCTTTGAGAGGATTAAACATTTCTGCCATTGCATTTGACTTGCAGTTTTCCTCTCTAAGGCAGGACTATACTTCTCCATCCCATTGGCTTAGGCTTGGCCATGTGACCAGCTTCAGCCAATAAAAGACAGGTTGCAGTTATACATGTTCCTTCCCAGCAGAAGTTGTAGGAGCCAACACATGGTTTGGCCTTGCTCTTTTCCTCCTGCCACCAGACCAAGATAGAAGCTGTTCCTCCAGCCTGATCCCAAAATGGAGAAAATATGGAGCAGGGCCAAAGCTGGCCCTCAGCCGACACGTACATGAGAAAGAAATGTTGGTTATTGCAGGCCACTGTGATTCCAATGCTTATACATATCCACAGAATGAACTAATAAAAATTGACTAATACAGTAACCAGAAAAGCAAAAATAATAAATGAGTGACATAAATTACAATATTGAAAATAAGAATTTGTTAACTGCTATAAGAGGAAAATATGCAAGATAAATTTATGAACAATGAAAATATAATAATAATTCAAGTTTATTACTAGTAAGAATCCTTTGATCACATTTCACTGATTAGATCTGTGGTCCTTTGGATTTTTTTTTTTTTTTAAATAAAGAGCCATTTCAAATTGAAGTGAGGGTTGTTCTTGTTTTTGTTTTTTATAGTTTTCAAGACAGGGAAGACTTCCAGGGCAGTGGTGGAGAGAAGAGAGAATTGGGGACCATATAATCCCCTGGAGCCTGGGATGGACATTTGGGTAGATACACGAGTTACAGGTCAGGACAGCAGATTGAGTGTTGAACTGGAGCATCCACAGAGATTCTCTGCAAACCCAAAGCATGAACATCCCACCAATGCCTCTTGAAATAGGAATTTTCAGTGAAATGCATGCATAGGGTAGATATCAGTAATACAAAGAAAATATATTTCAAATCTAACAAAGATAACGCGTGGCTCCATACAACTAGAATCATAAACTCTCTAGAGGAGAAGGGATTTCAAATGCCATTTATTATCTCAATCATTTCAATACCTTTCTTACAACTTTCTTTCTTACATAACTTTATCAGAACCAAAATTGATAAGCCACAATTTATGTCTTGATGTTTCCAGAAACTTGTTGTTATAAACTGATAGTATGTCTTCCAAATCTGATTAAACAGATTTGTTGATTGAAAAGAATAAAAGAGTACTTTTTAGTCTGGAGTCCATTATTGTCAAAAATCCATCAAAGATGGGGGCCGGCCTGGTGGTGCAGCAGTGAAGTTTGCAGATTCTGCTTTGGCGGCCAGGGGTTTGCCGGTTTGGGTCCCGGGTGTGGACCTACGCACTGCTTGGCAAGCCATACTGTGGCAGGCATCCCACATATAAAGTAGAGGAAGATGGGCATGGATGTTAGCTCAGGGCCAGTCTTCCTCAGCAAAAAAGAGGAGGATGGGAGGCAGATGCTAGCTCAGGGTTAATCTTCCTCCAAAAAAAAAAAAAGCATCAAAGATGAGGGTAAACATTTTCAGCATTTGCTTCCTCTTCCTGGAATATATCATCATTATCATTAAAGTAAATCTATTGGCTATTAAATAAGACCTTTACTGCATGGGTTCCTATTTATCATAGTTATATTGCATTTAGTAAAAACATAAATAATATGTAGAAAACCTTCATATGACATGTTTATCTTATTTAATAAGGTGTTGGGAATTTCTCTGAGCCTCAGAAGATTACACTAAATATGCAAAATATGAAACACCTTTCCTAAGATCAGTCATTGGTTTTTAGGGCTGTTAATAAAATAGTTCCTGTGGGAATTACAGGGCTCACCATTTTGCATCTCTGTAAAATGAAGAATAAACTTTATTGCTGGTGATTAGAAATGCTCTTAACAGAGATGTGATGCAGAATTTATTTAAAAATTTTAGTTATCAAAAATAACCACAGAAACATAATTTAGTGAAATGTTTTTAGACATGAAAGCTGGTAACACACCACTGAATGAATGAGACACAACACATATCTCAATGAAAATAAAGGAAAACATCTTTGTTAGAAAACTCACTGACCCCATCAAGTGGGTTTAATATGTAAATGTGATGGGCAGGGAGAAAAATGAATAAGAAAAACTACAACTGTTAAATAACAGGTGGTGACAAAAAACAGCAGGCATAAAACTTTCCTCTGCTGGTGGCTATATAGATTGTGTGTGAAAGGCAAAACATATTTAATTTCAACATAAAGAAGAAGAGGCCTAATATATTGAATACCTGGCAGGATCTACATTCCAGGTCTGGGGTTATAGACATATATTAGCATTCGGTAGTTCTATTCTCAGAGGTGTCATTGACCTTGATGAAATGGGGCATATCCAGTATAGGACGCTATACGTCATTCAAAAGGGATGTAAGAATAATGGTGAATGTCACAAATGCAGGCATGTCTATAACAGGCCATACAAATAAGGTGAAAGGAAATTAGAAAGTATCTAAGAGAGACAGAAAAAAATACCTGATCACTTTGTATGCCTGCACTATATACCTATCCTCCAGACCTAAGATATGGATAATATTTTCCTGATATAGATAAGAGAGGAAGAAGTAAAATCCTCTCTTTTAGCAGATGACATGATCTTGTATATAGAAAATCCTAAGGAATCCACTAAAAAACTATCAGAACTAATCAATGAGTTCAGCAAGGTTGCAGTATATAAGATCAATACACAAAAATCATGTCTTTTTATGCAGTGAATAATCTAAAAATAAAATTAAGAAAACAACTCCATTCACAACAGCTTCATCAAAAAACCAAAATACTTAGGAATAAATTTCTCAAAAGCAGGGCAAAACTTATATTCTGAAAATTACAAAACATTGTCCAAAAAATGAAAGATCTAAATAAATGGAAAAACATCCCATGTTCATGGATCTAAAGATTTACTGTTGTTAAGATGGCAATACTCCTCAAACTGATCTACAATCCCCATCAGAATCCCAGCTGACTTCTTTGTAGAAATGGACAAACTCATTCTAAAATTCACATGTATTGCAAGTGACTTAGAATAGTCAAGACAATCCTGAAGAAGAAGAACAAAGTACAGTCATGTACTGCATAATGATGTTTTGGTCAATAACGGACCGCATATATGATGGTGGTCCCATTAGGTTAGTAACATATAGCCTAGGTGTGTAGTAGGCTATACCATCTAGGTTTGTGTAAGTACACCCTATGATGTTCACACAATGACAAAATCACCTAACAATCCACCTCTTCAAGTGATGCATGACTGTAGGAGGAATCACACTTCCCCATGTAAAACTTACTACAAAGCATAAGTAATCAAAACAATGTGGTATTGGCTTAAGGATAAACATATAGACCAATGGAATAGAATTGAGTCCCAAAAATAAACCCATACATCAACAGTCAAGTGGTTTTTAGCCATGGTGTCAAGACATCCAATGGCAAAAGAATAATCTTCTCAACAAATGGCACTGGGACAAATGGATAACCAAATGCAAAAGAATGAATTTGGACTCTTACTTCAAACCATATACAAAAATTAACTCAAAATAGATCAAAGACTTAAATGTAAGAACTAAAACTATAAAACTCTTAGGAAAAAACAAAGGAGTAAATCTTCATGACCTTGGGTTTGGCAACTGATTATTAGATATGACACCAAAGCACAAGCAACAAAGAAAAAATAGATAAATTGGACTTCAAAATTAAAGACTTTTGTGTTACAAAGCACACCATGAAGAAAGTGAAAAGATAATCCACAGAATGGGGAAAATATGATTTGCAAATCACATATCTGATAAAGGACTTGTATGCAGAATATATAAAGAACTCCTCCAACTCAATGATAAAAAGACAACCCAATTAAAAAATAGACAAAGGATCTGAATAGACCTTTCTTATCTCCCTCTGCCATCCCACTCCCATTAAGAAATAATGTCTTCCTCTATCAAGACAAGCTACCCTCTAAAGTTCTTAAATTCCTCCATGATTCAGGTCACATCCCAACTCTTCACCAAGCCACACTGCTCAGTCTTTGGTAATGTCACGTCCTTTTACAGCTAAAAAACCCGCAAAATGTCACGCAGTATCTACCAATGTCTAAAATCCCTTAGGTATTTTATTTTTCACAAGCCCTCTGAGGATGCCCTCTTTGGTTCTCACCAATTTTTAGGAAGAAAGTTTAAGCCTCACTTTCTCCTTCCCATAGGGATCTGATTTATTCCTCTTCTAACCTCTATAGTTCTTTAAGAGAACTATATACTGTATTGTATTGTCCTCTAATTATTTACATGCCTATGTTATTGTTACCTCAAAAAGATTCACTTTTTGAAGGCCAAAGTTATTCATTTTACTGCTGTTTTGTAATAGTGCTAGATGTATGCAAAATTCAATCAATTTTTTTGATTTATTGATAACTTACTTTATTGGCTTTGATGTTGCGTAATGAAAGATCACAGAACTGTTAAGACTATTTAAAGAAATAGTTTAAAATAGTTTTGGGTATTTCCAAATTATAGGATTACTATAATGTACCGTAGATGAAAGATATCTTAGAATAGCCTGGAAGTAAGTCTCATTTAAAATCTTACTTTCAAATTTCACAAATAACTAGCACTTTAATTTCTGCCAGAATGCAGATTTGGATGGAGAGCTTGATACTGGATTCTAAGTTGGCTTCCTATTTCTCGTGCCTAACAGCTCTGTGGGCCACTTTTGGAAGCCACATGTTATTCTGGCATTTCTTTGGATTTATTATACAAGTAGCACATTATTTCCAGGGCCTGGGCCATCTGAAATAAGTAAAAATTGTACCTTGGTGTTGCAGGCAGCTAATGACTGGATGAGCCCCAGTCAGGCAAGAAGGCAGTTTGGTCTTTCCTCATGCCAAACCTAAGGCAAAGATGGCTAGAAACTGGCTTGGAGGGTCCCATAAAAACAGGAACTGACTTGAACTTCACTTAAATATAAACCAAATACCATCATGAGGTCTGAAATAATCCAAATCCCCATCTTTCTTTATTAGCTCTGTTTGTCTTTTTTTGGTTGTTGGTGTTGTTTTTAATACCCTTGAACCTTTCCTGCGTTCTAGTCTGAACTGAAAGTGCCAGAAAAACAACACAAAATACTGCCATTGTATTTATGGCCTAACCAGAAGTGGGAACCATTGGAAATATCAAGATAGCATAATTAAAGCCCATCCAATTACAATTCCTGCAACAAAGAAGAATACAAATAACAAAACAGTAGCCAACGTGGCTTTGAAAGGGACTAAGTCTGAGGCCCCCTGGCAGGGTTTTTAAAAAGTATATATGCATAAAAATCTGGAAATAGAAAATAAAAGAAGAAATGAAACTGTTTATTTGGGAATGTCGGAAAGTCAAAGTTGTGAGCAGATTTAAGTGAAATCTGCTGCAAACCGCAGTATCCATTTTAACCATTAATATCAATGCCTTTCCTGTTAAAAGTTTTCATTTAGTGTTAAGTAGAAATGGATGCTTAAACTTTACATTAATTCCTTACTTCTGTACAACGTCTTGAAGATATAAGAATAATTTTGAAAGTAGAAAAGAAATAAAGATGTGTGTTATCTACATCCAGAACAACTAACTCCTGACTGATTGGGACTGAGTCCTACAAATCTGTAACTGGAGGCGGATTTTCAACATGAGCAATAAACCAGGACACATTGAGCAACTAACACATCATCAGCATTGTGCAGAGTGTAGACTAAGTGACTGAAAATTTTGGTTCCAGTAACTGAACCAGGGAGGAACAGCTTTAAGGGGAGAATGATAGATTTTCTTTTAGACATGTTATGTATTGAGATGTGTTCAGCAGGCACTCGGACAGTCAGAGCCTGGGAAAAAGCTGGGAACTAGAGACAGAGAGGTGTAACTTGAATCTATAAGGATGAATAAAATCTAGAAAGAGAAGAAGATGATGACAGAATTACACATGACTTATTAGGTGGACTGGATGAAACAGACATCAGAGAGAGTCCAGGGCCAGCTTCAAGAGTGTGTTACTCGTGCAGTCTCACAAGGCTCCATGCTCAGAAGGGCTCCAAGGTAGTAAAACGCTCTATTACTACAGTCTTGAAATCCTTAATAATTATGTCTCTGAACTGTGTGTTGTAAGTAAAGTTGGATGGGACAATGGAACATGTGAATAATGAAAGGAAATAGCTGCAATATGCATGTCCACCATCCCTTGCCTCCCCATTCACAGATGGCCTTCACGATGTCTCCTGAGCACAGAAGTCTAGTGTCCATGATGTGTGGGGGTTCTAAAAGACTCAAAGTGAGTTCAAGGTAAGTGTGTTCCATCTCCACTGAGTAAGGGGGAATGAGGCTGAAAGCCCCAAGAGGCCACAGTTTTGCTCAAACCAGAATTTGCTGGTTTGATAGATATCAGTGGCATTCTAAGAAACACAAATGACAAAGAAATCCTCTTATATGCTTTCTTACTTGTGTTACTTCTTTGTATTAACCAACCACTTATACTGAAAATGATGACAGAACGAAAGGGAGAGATAAGGCCACCTCCAGTTCCTTTTCCTTTCAGTTCTGCCTTCCTCGTGAGCGAGCCCGATGGTAGAAAGGGCTGGTAGATGCATGCATCTTGGGAAGTGGAATAAAGAAACAGCAGCTTGCTTTGTGCAGTGATTTCACTGTCCCAGTAGGAATGAAACACATAAGTGTATATGAGCCACAAAATACGGTGTAATTTCAGTGATTGTAAAGCTAAATGCTCTTAAATTTGCATTTAAAATTGGTGCTGTAGAATATAAAAATAAATGGTAAAATGTACACTAATAATTTAAAATTTTAATTTTTCCTTACTTAGAATGACATTAAATCACAAATAAAAAGACACCATGACAAGAGAGAAACTGCAAGAGAAAGGAAAAAAACCTTATATCTGAGTATCTTTAATGGTACTTTTTCCTGATTTTTAACAAGTGAACTCACATTTTCATTTTGCAGTGGGCCAAACCTGAGAGGATTATTAGATGGAAGGGGAACCAGGATAATTAGTCATGGCAGTCAAAGGAGAGTGCTTGGGAGCAAGAATTTTGTTATTTGCTCAAATACAGCCCTGGAACAGCTCTCTTGCTGGGGGGTGGAGAGGAGACAAGACTTTTCATGGCTGCCCTCCCAGCTGGCATAGGCTAGGGCTCCAGAGAGGTGGCTCACCTCTGAAATCTGCCTTTCTTCCCTCTGTCCCTAGGCTGGGGATTGAGAATAGACACTGAACATGGAGGTTAACCTGGTAACCTTTGAGAGAGCAATATGGGGATAGTAGCTGGATTGGAAGCCAGATTTCAAAGGTTTAAGGAGTAAGCAAAGAGAACATTAATGCAGCAAGGATAGATTAAACCCTCAGAAAGTGTATTTGAAGTCTAGATGGATGGATGAATGGGTGTGTGGATGGATGGATGGAAGGATGGGTGAAAGGATAAATTGACTTAGGTATCTTGCTTTCTATTCTTTATAGTTTAGGCACTATATTATGAAACAGGAAAATGGGAGACTTTTATAATAAGATACATAAAAACCAAGAATAACATCAAAAATATTGTGTAAAACATGATAAGCAGAACAAAATATCATTTTTAGGTCAATAGGACACTTGGGTTCTAAGTCAAAATTAGACTTTCATACATAGGTAACTTTTTTCTTTTTCTTCTAGATTTTCCTCTCACCATTAAAAGGAAATGTTGCTGACTCTGTCTGTGAACAGTATGCTGTGTTGTTCTAGACCATAGGCCATATTTGGTGCTTTTTGTTCTTACAAATATGGGCTACAGTACACTAAACATCCATACTATTTCCTCAAGATCAAATTGCGTCCCATGATTGGCATCTGCCTGACGTTGCCTAGAGATGAGAATTCAGTCTGTGCCTTTGAAACGTGTTTCTCTCACTATGAAGCCAACTGGCCCACGTGGGATTTGGCTCTACAAGTCTGCCTCATTAACAGCTAATGAGCAGAGCTCAATGCTAAACAACAGGGCGATTCCTGCTTTGATTATTCTAGGTTCAAGGTGGTGGCACTGGCCTGGAGACTGAAAACGGCTTGCAGAAAATTGAAACACACTCTGTAATAATATAAACACAAACTGCATATACTCTAAGGCATCTTTGAGTGATTATACCTGAAAGACTAATACCAGTTGTAGTGAGATCATTTGCTTTTCAATTATTTCCGAGGGTGTCACATTACGGCTTCCTGCTCAGAACGAGTTCCTGGTCCCAACTTTGCTTTCAACAGGTTTGCTGATTGTACAGGGCAAGCCAAAGAAGAGCAAACCTATCTTTCTATGAATTGCCAACACTTTTCCTGGTATCATGAGTCTATTTTTACAGTGTGAACAAGTTTGGGTTTTAATGTCAGCTGAGAGCCAGAGTGTGAGGCTCCTGACAAATGGCTGGGTTTACTCACTTTGGGGCAACTGGCGATAATGAAGAGGCCTGAAGAAAAAAAGTGAGGGAAAAGAGGCTCTTCTTACTTCTGAGATAGATAGATAAACACATTTTGCTTGTAGAATAATACTTTTCGGAAAATAACTTTGAACAATCAGAGAGCAGGGTTGTCCTCTCACCACTATGTCACTGCTCCAGACCTCCCCACCTGACATCACGAGACCTGCATCTCCTTCCTCCCCCATCCATCAAACGCTCTCTTCAGACTCAACAGCAATGCCTCGTTCAAGTGTCTGTGTTTCTCTGCAAGCCTCGTGGCTGCCAGTAGTCCATCCAGAGCCCTGTGGTCATGGTAGTGTCTCTTGAGGATGCCAGCTAGCTGTTCTTTCTTTCCTCAGTTGGTCATATTTATTTTAGGTTTGAGGTAATTGCATGTTTGAGTTCACAGTAAAAATATAAATACGTAAGTGATAAACACTCTCTAAATCCTAGCGCACATGACTCATACGCACACATGAATTTAAGAAGAAAGAATACTACTGGAGGACTATGGTTAGTGATTCCAAACTTTCCAAGGAAGAAAGGGTGTTGTGTGTTGGTTGGAAGTATTTGTCAACTGTTCGTAACTTCTACCTCACTGCCTCACATGTCTGTGTGTCAATGGCGTAAATAATAGCCATTCTGTGGTCCTCAGAAGCAGCCCAGTGCTCACTGTGAAGCTGTAAGACTGTAGGAAAGCATAGGGTTGCCCAAATGTTAGTCAACTACAAGCCACCTACATAATTGCCATATTAACATACTCTTCGTACTCTTAATCTCTTAATATTTTTATGCAGACTTCCTCAGACTTTTAGAGAATCAAGTTTATCTATTATAAAAGAAAACCTTAAAAGACTCCTGGGCTCCTTCTGCTTAGCTGGGCTGTCTGTTCTGCGGAGCATGGACTTGATCCTACATTTCTTTTGTAATATCCTTGGCCCACAGCCCTGTGCTATGCTTATAATAATACCGTTCGTATAACAAAGCTCACAGAATGAGGTCAGCTTTTCTAACTTCAAGGAGCTTAGTACATGAATAATTTTCCACACAAAAAGTGTAGAAAATCCAAAACATTAATTTTCACATGTGATGGAAAGGGAATGAGAAAAAAATTGCATACAAGACTCAGAGGCCCTCAGACTTTGACATTCTGCATGATCTTTTATTTGAAGAGACAAGAAAATAAATGTTCCCTAAAGATAGGCTCTTGAAAAAAGAGTTTCTTGTGATCAAAAACATATTAGCCCTTGGAATTGTACGGCAGTTTCAGTCTTTTTTTAGAAATGCTCATGTCAATATGCTCAATCAAATTCTCGCCAATGAAGAGGACAGAGAAGCAGGAAAGCTAAAACAGAAGTGGAAGGAAAAGTGACCTCTGGAAACTACTTTCGCCTTCACTGTTTGTGCCCAGATTTGAAGAGCATTCACTATTTTCTTTGCTAAAAATTTTCCAAGTGTCATCAAACTGAGAACTTGGGGCATCTTGTCTGGTTTTGGGTAGAGAGTAATTACTATCTGCATTCTACAAATGTGGGTAAGCTTGCACTGAAATAAACCATCCAAATCCATGATGAACATCAAAATTGTAGACATAAGGAGCAAAGCAGAAAATTGTAGCATGACAAAATAGCTACATTTAATTATGTAAAATTACATAGAATTTTAGTCTTCCTTAGAGGTGCTTTATTTAAACTTACATCTAAAGGCACGTCATTGGTTAATGCAACTTTCATTTCAAGTCAGGGAGTTGACAGAACAACATTTATTAAGTATAAAATTCAAGCAGTTTGCAATTTTTGAAAGTTTTAGGGCCACTTTTCTGAGAAAAGTGTTTAAAACTGGGAGGCCAACTTGATCTTTTCTCACGTCAAATTTTGCATGTGCCCCAACCAGTAAAGGCTTCTCTGCTTTGTCTCACAGCATAAATATCTATTTTAGATTCCAGGCTTTACTCAAAACTTTCTCATCTAGGGAGCATTCCAAGAGACGATGCCCCCCATACAAGGCTGGGCAGGTCCTATGACAAGTCCTTGGTTGCTCTTACCGCTGGGTCACCCCAGAGCAGCTATAATAGCGACCCAGCACTATTCTAGCACCAGGACAGGCACTCTGGATGGCTTGTTAGCTGGCTGGAGGACACAAAAATCAATGATATCAACCTCTGATTACACTAGGGAGCCATTAAGCATCATCATGCCTGTTATTTGCCCTGATCTCTTGGAGGAAAGTATTGCTGTACCTTCTCAAAAGACAGTTTTATCCTGGCTATAGGAAATTGACTGAACCAGGATTGGGAGTTCAAGAGTTCACTCTGACTCAAAATGAGGTCAGACTCCCTTGACCTGGGGGACTGAAGGTAAGTGAGGAAACAAAGAGAGTATGAAAGCAGGATTGAGCTGACCATCATAGGAAGAAGCAGGAAGTCGATTTCCTAGTGCTGCTTCAGAGCCCAGACAGGCCTCCAGTTCCAGGCCATGCCTCCCCTTGCAATTAATCATTACTTCTCAGAAACAGCCTAGAACACAGATGGGCTATCTAAATAATGACACAATACAAAAATGACCTACTTAATTGTGCAACTCTCAGGACCACTGTTTCTACACAAAATGTGACCTTTCCTCTGTGGAGCAGCTCTACCTTTCCGCCATGCCAGTTTTCTGACTTTCTCTCAGAATCTGCCTGTACTTCTAATTCCTTCTCAGTTCACAATGTGTGACCTCTGTGTGCAAAGACAGCATTCAGAGAGTCACAGAAATGGAAACTTGCTAATCCCTCTGCCCATGTGTGGCTCCCAAGCCTTGGTGTAACAGAGGCTCCATTATCTCAAATTCCATTTGCCGATTCCTTTATTAGCTGCCAGCATCTGACTGACCACTTGAGAAATTTGGCTGAAGCAGAGAAAGAGTACTATTTCTTTTGGGAGTGGGTGCTCCTATTTGATCACAGTAGAGCAGTGCCAGACAAGACAGCCTCAAAGGACCCCCCAGTCCCATTCCCACCCCTAGGTGCTCCTTGGCTATATGAAATCCTCTAAGGAGAACATGTCCATTCACACTTCACCTAACCTTCATCTACTTAGTTTTGGATAAAACAGCTTACTTAGCAAGACATAACAACAATAACGACAACAATAATCAACTCCTTCTGAGAGAGGGACCTGTCGAGCGTATTCTGGTAGGGAACCATCTTTTCCCAACCCTCCACACGCAGTGCACATGTGCACCCTGTCCCACTTGTGAACCAGGACAGGACACCTGATCCAAGCTAGGCCCATTATTCCCACTCCTGGGAACCCAGAATTAGGACTAACAAATATTGAGTCCATTAACTATGTGAAGCCAAGCTTGAAAGCCAGGTAGAGGCCGCTATTTTAAGGCCACCAAGCATTAGGTGATGAATGAATTGGAAGGTCAGCAGAGAGAAAAGAATGAAGCTGGCATGCAGCAGAGAGGAGATATCAAGAGAGGAGGGGGATTAAAAGAACTATATAACAACTGTCTAATTCTTATAAGTCCTAGAGTTCTTCCTGCAATTAGATTTGTTAGAATAAATTCCACCCTGCATAAACTAATATGAGAAGATCTCTGGCCCTTGCGATGGAATGCACACGTACCAATGGATTTCTTAGAATAAAAAAAAGGATTGCCAAGCAGCAATCTGTGAACACAAGGCTCTGTTTTATTCATCACTGATATTGAGCTCTAAGATGACTTTACATTTATTTACCAACTTATTTTCTTCCATTTAAATTATTATTCCTATAACAGGAGCACCATATATCGTGCAACTATTCATTGAGTTACTTTGCGCACGATGATGAATAAGGCAGGATTCCTTCCTGCTGGGGCTGGGGGTCAAAGGTGTAAACAATCAGTGGCGCGTGAGAAGTCTGTAACAGAGGCACAGGCAGAGGTTCTAGGGCTCCGGAGACACTACCTTATTTAATTTCCACCTATTTCAAAGCGAGTTATGAGAACTGATACTTTGCAAAAACAATCACGCAAGACGGGTAAATACATGTTTACTTTCAGTAATTTGCACTTAAGGAGCAGAAGTGTTGTTCTCTTAGCACATAACCAGCATTTAACAAATGTGGGTCCCTCACGTGCTGCCCTGCCTTACCACCTCCCATCACCATTTTAATGATCCAAAGTCAGGCACAAGGAAAGATTAGGCAATCTGTTAACTTGCCTGAGCACACAGCTTACTTTAGAGCTGACAATTGGGCCACATTCTTTTCATTCTGAGGTAGAAATTCCCCTGGCAAGTTTTCCAAAAGAATGTACAGCCTTCTAGTTAAACCAGCCTATTGAACAACAAATAGGTTTGTCTCCTCTCCTTCTGGAGATGGCATTAAAATGATAATGAAGGAAAACATTTTTTAAAGTATAAACCTCAAAGACAAAGAAAAGTGGAGAGGGTATACAAACACATTGTCAGGAGAGTGAAATCAGAGGAGCTGTGCCAGAGGGGGAAGCCCCAATCCATGACAGGAAGAGTGACAGAGGACAGGGCCATCCTGAGGAGAGGCTGTCTGGCTTCAGCAAGGCCCTTGGCGGGTCTCTCTGTGGCACAAAGGGGTTGAGAGAAGTGGAAGAAAACTGGGGATTCCCTTCTCTCGCCCCTATGAGGAGAACAAGGTGTCCACCGGCCCCATGGAGACCAGAGGTTCAGCCCCTGGGGAAATCGAAAGGGAGAGCCTTTGGGATCAGGAAAACCTAGTTCAGAGCAAGAGTGAATGATGCACAAGGTGGAAAACATGGGATTTAATGTTACATCCTAACCCCAGATCCAAGTGGCACTCAATGAACTAGGCTGCCATTCTTTAGAAGGGAGAGCAGAACACTTTTCTTGGGAAAAAGCCCCAGAGGAAACCCTTGCATGGATCAACAATGTTGGGGCCCTCTCTAATTGTAGGTTCTCTGCCCAATCACCCAGAAATGAAGGCCACTGCTTGTCATGCCACACATACACAGGACAGATCTCCCAGTCAGCTTAAAGAAAAATAATTTATTGAAGCGATATTCACATAACATAAAATTAACCAGTTTAAAGTGAACGTCAGTGGTATTTCATACATTCACAATGTTGTGCACCCACTATCTCTATGTAGTTCCACAAATTTCTATCACTCCAAAGTAAAGCCCTCACCCCTCAAGAACTTTCTCCCCACTCTCCCCTTCACCCCACCCCCAGCACCCACCGCTCTGCACTCTGTCTCCGTGGATGTATCTATCCTGGATATCTGATATAAACAGAAACATGCAGTATGTGACCTTTTGTATCTGGCCTCTCTCTGACATAACGTTTTGCAAGTTCATCCACATTGCAGCATATATCAGGACTTCCTTCATTTTTATAGTCGAATAATATTCCACTGTCCAGACATACCACAATCCACATCAGCTGCTGATGCCTCAGTCTTGGACAGAAACAACTGGCCATCACCTTATATATAAGACAAAAGAGAGAAACCAAAATAAACGGAAAAATGGAAACTAAGGGAAACAATATCATTCAGAAAAAACAATAAAAATTCTTAAAAAGCCACAGCTTTATACATATCCTGAGAGATTAAAAACACACATATAAAACACATGTGTACATATTTAAGTATATAAGTATATGCCTGTAGGTATATATACACATATATACATATACGGCAGCCTTAAAATCAGAAGGGGATGCTGTGAGAAAGGAACAAAGGTTAAAAAAAAAAAAAGTTGGCCAAAATAGGAAAGTTAGAAGATACGGTCAAGGAAGGATCTCACAAAGTCCGACAAAGAGACAAATTTTGAGAGAAATAAGAGACTTAGACAAGTGAGAGAAGAAAATTATGCAATGCCTTAGCTATTCTGTTCTTAGCCTAAAATTTTACACTTAGCCAGGTTAGTAGTCAAGGGTTAGAGTAAGGCTATTTTCTGACATGAAAGGTCTCAGAAAATTAGCTTCCCATGAAGACTTTATAAGGAATCTACTGGAGATTGTGCTCAATAAAGTGGAAGAAGAAAGAAAAAAGCAGAGAGCCAGGAAACAGTAGATGTGAGGCGGCACATAGAGGTGCTCCCGCGTGGCAGCTGGGCGACAGGTTGAGAGTGCGCCCCGCCCACACGTCTGCAGGAAGACTGGGGACTCCCAGAGTATCATTGCCCATACAAGTTATAGATGCTCTGCCATAAATTTCCACCAGCAGAACCATACCCATCAAAAACCCAGGCCCACCCAGGAAAAGGTGGCATAACTAAAAAAGACCTACATTTTCCATCAGCTTCGAAGAGTAAGCTTGCAAAAGAGAAAGTAAACAGGTTTGTCCAGTTAAACAGGTACAGGTGCTACTGTCTCCTATGACATGGAGTAGCTGGGGCTTGTGCGCTGGCTGGCTCCATCGGTCCCTTTAAGTCCATCTCCACCCTTCTCGCGCTGCTCGGTTTGCAGAGGCTGACTTCCAGGCACTGCATCACCAGGCTACCTGGGCCTCTGAGCTTGAGATTGGGTTTGGCCATGGGAAGCACTGGCAGGCCATCAGCGGGCAGGATGAGAAGGAGAGCAGGATATGCACCCTCCCCTCTCCCCATGCTGTTTCAGCAGCTGTTCTGTTTCTCTGTGGCCACACCCCTTGTCAGGCAGCCCCTTAGCCCCTGCTAGGCTAGGCTGTAGCTCTCATCAGGCTCCAGGGCCATCCCTCTCCGTGCCCCTTGGAGGGTGGGGCGGGTAGAGCCTCCCCCTTCCTTCCCAGTCCCTGGCATCTGCGCAGGCCTTTGTAAACAGTCCCTTGATTAAACACTATGCAATTAAAACCTTTGAATGTGACATAGTTTTTGGGCTGTGACCCTAACTAATAAACTTATGTCTCAATAGAAAAGTTTAAAACTTTACAAGCAAATTAGTATAGTACTGTAGATGGTGAATTATTTCTTTTTAAATCTTCCCTTTTGAGTTTATCTAACAAATCATTCGTGGTATGTGTGTGTATGATGGGGGTGGGGGAGAAAGAGAGGGTTTAAGAGGGAGAAACAAAAAATTGCATTTTATTTTTTTCAGGTTCTTGAAGTAATCAGCCGAACAAAAAGATTCTTTAGTACTGGTGCTTAGGGACCGTGTTTTAAAGGATAAGAAGCTTATGCAATGCTTAGTACTTACTAACAGTTTAGCAAAATATATATCCAGTACTTTATTACTTTGCATAATAAACATACTCAAAAGTAAATTATCTTTTATAATGATATAACTCACGGTCCTCACTCTAACACTGCTATATTCTCTATTCATGTGCAAGAAAAATCGTAAGTAATAATAGTTGTAATAAGTAATAATAGTGGTAATCATAATACACATATAATTTTGTATCCTGATTTTTCCACTAAAAAGTATATAATGAGCATGTTGCTATATAATTTCCATAATCGTTACTTGCAAATTCTACGTTGTATCTAATCATATGGATATACCATAAATATCAAAGCATTGCTGGTCCATTTTCTCCTAGGCAATTTTCCCATAATCTATATGAAAATTGTTACTGTGCACATAATAACATCAAATAAATCTGACAGACATGAGGTCTTTCCTTAGAAGAGTAAGCCAAGGACTAAAGGAGGCTTGCTCTAGGATCTAGACTGGCCTGCAGGATGGGTGGGCAAGTCGGCCGATGGTCTGTGTGTACTGAGAAACAGAGCAGCCCCGCGCAGACGCACGTTCTCAGGGAAGAGGGAGCTGGGAGCCAGACTTAGACCAACAACAATGCTTGAGCCCCAGAGAGCGACACAGGTTCCAAGTACAACAATTGATCTGTTTTACCAAATATCCCTGAGATGCTGGGGGCACAGCCACACTCTCTTGGGATCCTTGTATCTCAACGGGAGATGAGAGATTTTCCCGCTTCTCAGGAGAACACAGAGCACTGTCTCAGTTCCAGGGGCCCAAAAAACAGCATCAGTGGTACCCACATCTATCCCTAGTCCCTGTGGGGAGCTTCCAGGGGCGCTTCAGGGCAGTGAGGGCCGGCTGCTGGTGGCCCCTGTGGAAGGAGCAGCCCTGAAGTGCCTGCTGTAGCTGCTGGCAGCAGACATTTCTGCAGGGAGCTGGAGCCAGAGCCAGAGCCAGAGAAGCATGGACTCCATGTGGCTGTTCAAATGACTGTTCGAAAGCAACCCTCCAGCAATCTGCAAAAATAACTAGAGAAACTCTTGTGAGGCCGTCTAGCAGTTGGGACAGATTTTTTTAAAAAAACACTACTTGTTACTATGCATGGGGCTTTAACTTTCCCTCTGGGTTAGGGTAGCCTAGGACAGATTTTTATGTTAGGCGGAAGTTACACATACATTCACTACATTGTTCTCTAACCTCTTTGATTTCACATAAAAGATGAAATAAGGGTCAAAGTAAACTTATGATTCAACGGAAGGAGGTTAAATATGAGGAATTCACACAAAATATTCAGAAAGAAAAATTTGCTGTTAGACTGACAATAGTCTTATTGTTAAAATTCTTTGAAAATGAAAACTCCCAAGGGCTGTTTTTCAGCTCTATGGGTAAGTTTAACAACAGTTCTAAGGTTTCACGCCTTAGGTAAGGACTTTGCCTGAAGAAGCCTCCAGAGAGTGAGGTTTCTAAGAGACAGATGCTGTGGAACTGCTCATCATTCTGGCCAGAGGGAAGGTTGCCAGCGTTCAACTTTCAGGCTGAAAGTCTATTTTCATGGACATTAATGCAGCAATAAGCGCAGCTAATTTTTTTGTCATAGACAGGAAAAACTCAAGCCCGATATATAGACTAGTCCCAAGGGTGGAGGGTTTTCCCCCAGTATATTTTATTAAAAACATGTGGACTTTCTTCTTTCAAACTCAGTATATTTCAAAGCATTAGAAGGACTGAATTAGGATGCTTTTGGTTGCAAGCAACAGAAATCCAACCTAGAACAAAGAAAGTGGTGGTTTATCAGAAGGCTCCAGGAGTAATTCCTCATAGAACGAAAGGAAGAAGGGAATAGTGGAGGCTGCACGTGGCAGAAGTGCGGCTCGTTTGGGGGGTGACTGTCTCCAGAAACTGAAACCTGGCCAGGACTGAGTCCATCTTGCTCTGCAGATTTCCTCAGCACATTGGTTCTGTTCCCATGTGGATAAAGAGGGCCTTCCTCCACAGGAAAGGTGGCCATAGGTCCCTCCAGAATAACATCTTTCCAGATCTATTTGTTTGAAAGATCCTGAAGAAGGGCTCTGATTGGCCCAATTTTGATCGCCTTCCATATCCCTTGACGAGTCATTGCGGTCAAGAAGATGGTGTTCTATCACTGGCCTAGTCTCAAGTCCGCAGAATCTACCAACCAGAAGGGGAACAGCAGACAGCGCTGCTGGAGGATAACTTAGAGCCAGGCTGACTCCATTTGTGACTTCAAGAACGGAGAAGATTAAGAAAATTAAGAAAAACTACTGACAGTCCATCACCCCTAAATTAACAGTTTCGAATGAGCATTCTATTGTAGTTTGGCCATTTGCACATACACTTTGATGTACAATATTTTCATGGAGCTACTTAAAAAATACATCGTTTTGAAATCTGGAGAAACAGGCCTAAAAGTACAGGAACAATGCTCATCTTTTGGGGACCCTTGAGGTTTAGCCCTGTATGAAGGACTGTTTTTGTTCCTAATTTCCTTAAGAAATGAAATACAACCCATGCCTGTGGTGGTACATAATATCAACTGGCATAAAATATCAAATGCTACCAAAATACCACTTAAATGTGTACACCTTGCAAAGAGGGCCCTACCCAAGTGCTTCTCAGGTCAATGTCTGCTTCCAGGACAGGCCCGTATCTCCTTTTGTTTGTTCGTTCAGCAACATGTTGAGACCCTCTGCAGACCAGGACTATCGTAGGCTCTGCAGAATTGGTGGGAAACAAACAGACCACAGCCCCCTGCCTTTGTGGAACCAGCAAAACATTGTGGATGGAGGAAAAGAATCCCAGGATAATAGGTAGGCAGATGTTCCAAATGATCAAGCAAACATTTTTAAAATAATTATTCTAATTCTTTATAGTCACTGTACCTTATGAAAATTCGCAGTCAATAAAATATTTATGGTAGCCAAGTAGGCCTCAGCAAGAAACTGAAGGACTTTTAGCAAAACAAGACTTTAATAATTATTTTCTTAAAGTGATGGAATAAAATATCCTAATAACAAAGACCTTTGCTTATCAATAGTTTGGGTAAATGATTAGGTTTTGCTAAATAATTTCCTCCCCTCAGACAAAGGACCTGGACAGTATTAGCTGATGCAGGCACAGCCAGCATGTGGCCTCTATATGCTAATACCACGATTACATAAAAACTTCCACTCTCATGGGACACAGATATATAGAATTGTTTAAAAACTCATTTTTAAGAAAAAATAACTTTTCGATTTTACAATTTTATTTTTCCCATTTGGAACTTTCTGCTTTTAATTTTATTATCCTTTTCATTCTTCTTGGGCTTCTTCCTCCTTTATTCTTGCATTCTTACATTTTCAGTTTTTCTCTTTAAAAGAGTCAAAGTCTATGAATTCACCTCTGAGTGCAACTTTGGCTGAAGCACATGAACGATCTTCTATTCTAAATATTCTGTAATTCTTTACATTTGCTCCTTCTTTCCAGTTACTTAGTTGGGTACTTTTTTATTTCTAAGTAAGTGGAATATTTGTGATTAATTTGGGATGTGGTCGAGTCAGCCCTGATGGCCTAGCAGTTAAGGTTTTGTGTGCTCTACTTTGGTGGCCCGGGTTCAGTTCCCGGGCAGAACCACGCCACTTGTCCGTCAGTTGCCATGCTGTGATGGCAGCTCACACAGAACTACAAGGACTTACAACTAGAATATACAACAATGTACTGGGGCTTTGGGGAGAAAAAAAAAAAAAACAGAGAGGGAGAATTGCAATGGATGTTAGCTCAGAGCAAATCTTTCCCGGAAAGAAAAAAAAGGCAGGATGTTTGCCCTAATGAAACTTCAAAAAAAAAAAAAAAAAAAATGGGGATGTGCTCAGAAGACATGATGCCTTTTAATAGTCTTTTTTCAGGATATTTACTGATATTTTTCTTTGGGCCTTAGTATACAATCAATTTTTTAAACTGCTTGTGTATACTTTGAAAGGCAATACACTCTCTCTTTATGGAGACACAAAGTTTAAAAGAGATTGCTGTTGATCTAACCCTATTACTTAGTCTTGTCTGCATCATCTACGAAACTGAAAGTAGGGTGACTGCTTCCCCTCTTACTTCCAGTCCTTTTCAGCTATGATTGCCTCATTCTTTCTCTTATTTTCTCATTTTCCTGGCAAATGTCTTTAATCACTGTATTCAGGGACATGTCACGTATCAGAGTTTCCAAATCTTTGCCCACACATGAGTATTTTCTTTCTTTCCAAACTAGACAGCCCAGGGGAACACATCAAAGTCTCCAAACCTCACGTCTCTCTGGAAATTCCCACATGATGCTTTTGGGGTCATGCTCCTCACCCCCCAGCCAAGCATTTCTGCTAAGGGTCATGTTGTGTGCCCAGCTGGTTGACACCTACCAGCTGTATCCTTGGTGTCCTCGGAACAGGCAGAAGTTTGAGAACCTCTAGAATTTAGTGTCAATGACAGGCTGAGGGCGAGTTTTGTTTGTACACGGGGAACCTGACTTCTATTCTGAGGTACCCGCCCGGGCCTGGGTCAGGGCCATCTCTGTGGCTGCTGCTGGACGGGATGGGGACTGGCAGTCCCTCCAGAGCCACATGCGGCGGAGGAGGGAGCTCTCTAAACAAACAGCAGTGCTGTTACTAGAAGGTGGGGGCAGGGATGCCAGGCAGCCAGCAACCACACGTGTCCACCGCAGGCTGCTGTTGGGGAAGTGATTTCACTAAACCGAATGGGGACCCCCTCCGTGGGACGTCTTCTCAGGATTCTCACCGAAAGTGTCTCAATTATGTGGCTTAAACCTAAGGCACTGAACTGAGGTAATTCTCTCAATCTTATGCCTCATTTCTTTTTCTAATGTATACAGGTCTGTTCACCTAGCTTGGCTAATGCCTATCAGTTGTATAGAACATGGATATCATATTTTTTTCCTAAAGGGATTGGATAACTTGAACTACAGCAGATTATATTCATTTATACACCCATGTTGTCACAGGGAACAGACTTATTACCATGCTGAGGCTGGGAGTTGTGGGGATTTTGAATCTGGCATTCATTTAACATCTTGAGCATCTCTCATCACTATTTCCTGATTTTCACAATGTGGAGCACTTGTTTCACATAAAAAATGTATTAAGACAACTGTTTTAGATATCTATGTACCTCCTGTGCCACAGTCTGAGTCTAGTGTTAACTGTGAGCTGTTTACTTGGGGAGGGACCCGGGTATCAGCTGTGGGACTGCAGGGCTCATGGGAGGGGAGAATGGTTTCACACTGGGGCACTTCGGGCACAGATGATCCCCACAGTTGTCCTCATGCTTGCTTTCAAACAGAATTCAAGAAAATAAAATCAAAATAGCAAAGGGAATATTCTTTTAATAACGAATAGATAGGAAAAAATAGTATTAAACAGATACCATGGCAATATAACTTAAAATAAGAAACTTCAATTAAAATCATAAACAATATCAACTACAAAAGTAAGTTCAACTAAAACAAATATGTTCAAATAGAACCCATAGGCCAAGATGTGATTGGTTACCGCACATCTCCGGCCCTGCTGGACGGACCCGGGAGCGCAGAGTGCCCCACAAGGAGGCCGAGAGTCTTGGGTGGAGAGCGAGGACCACAGCCAAGGTCTATACTGAGTCTCGGCGTCTTAAACTCAGAATGTCCTGTGCCATGAGCCAGATGGATTCCCAAAATCTTTTCCAGACTTGTTGCTGACAAGCGCATCGTTTCCCATCCTGTACTGTACAGGTGTTTCCATTTTTACGTGAAGAACAGGGCTTTATTTTTACCCCTAACAAACACTTTGGTTCTTTATTTCAGCCCACTGCTATCCAGAGTTTGGGATAAAGGGCCTTACTTTACCTCCAAGTTCCAGGCAATCTAAAAATGTTACTTTCTATATCTTCCTCCAAATATCTGATAAAAATAAATAGGACACAACTTTTTAAATTGTAGTTTTAAAGTAATATATACATTTGTGATCAAAAGAAAATGTCCATTTTTCCCGTGTTTATAGAGAAAGGAAAATACTGCATGACCCTGGTTCTCTGCTCTTTTCGGGGCGGCGACCTTTCTGCTGGAACAGGCGAGAAGAAACTCTTCTGGAATCTGTGAGAGGGGAGGTGCAGGGATTCCTGAGGCTGTTCAGGCCTGTCTAAAGCTGTGGTGAAGGGCAGCAGAGGCACAGTAAGGAGCGAGAGGCCCCGACAAGGAAGCTTCCTCCTGTCGAAGCCTTTTGTTGCTGCTAATGTTGCTTTTCTTTTTATCTATGTAATAATATAAAGAACATGGAAAAAGTATTTGCTTTGCAACATCACGGCCCAAAAAAACACAACTGCAGCAAAAGCTTGGCGATTTTATAGTAAAAGACAGGCTCTTGCTGTCCATCTCCCAAAAGAAAGAGAGGCAGCAGGACAATCCTGCCCCACCAGGCTCTGGAGAAAAAGGGAGTGCGTCCAGCACACCTTGTTGAGACAAGAGGGAAGAACAAGGAAAGACATTCCAGAAGTTTCATCAACATACAACCATCTTAGCCAGAAAGAACTAAGCCAAATATAATAAAGCTGAAAACCAGCATTTCTAAACATTTCACTTTCATTCAGATTTAATTAACAAGTTAACAATCTATTACTGTGCAACGAAAATTCTTTTCACTAATGAAACAAAAGGACACACAACCTGAAGATAATCTGATTTTGTTTTATTGACTACTACCCCACACCCAATATTTACAGATGTAATTAAATGGAATTTATAAGACCACCGTGTGGAACATTTTAAAAAGTTAATTTAAAACATTCTTAATGGAAATCGTCAATTCACATGTGTTCATACAATAATTTATAATTTTTCAGCCAATATCCAAGATGATTTATTTCATAAAACCTCTATTTTCAAGAAGAGATAAATCTGAAGAAATATAAAAATTCAGAAAAATATTTCCATATCTAGTCATAATCTTCCAGTGTCTCTGTAAAAGAAATCAATAACAATTATAGACATTCTGGCTACTGTAAATTAAATATAGATTTTCTCATTGCATGACTACTTTCTTTAATGCCATATTTAACATAGAAGAGCTATTCTTCTTTTATCATATTTTCATGATAGATTTAAATATTCAATTTTTTTATGTTTAAAAAGAAATATATATCAAAATTGGAAAGCAGTACCTAAATATTACTTTAAAAATAGCAACAAGGCATACGGCCACACGTTATCACCTTGATTCTCCATTATGGATGGGCCATGGAGGAAACAAAACGGACAACAAAAGGGAGGAAGTCCTCTAACCAGTCCCAGGTGTGACTTAGCTGCTTTCACAGACAGTCAGAGGACATCAGAAATCCAGCACGCACCTCTGCGGTCCACGAGAACACCGGCATGTGAGAACCGAAGGCCTAAAGTACATCTCTAACAATATTCTCAGAACAGAGCTGCAAAACTGTGGGGATCATAAAGGCAGATGGGGGCGTTATTTTCTCCATCTGCACAAATGTACAGGTATCTCTCTGGTTTTAGGTGACTTGGCTTTACCACACACGAACAGAATTCAAGAATTATAGTCTTTCTTATCTTTAAAAAGCACAGGCTGTGTTACTACACACAGCCTATTCTCCCTGCTCCTGTGAAAGGCTACGGTTCTTCAAAATGTATATTACTATGTTTTGGACAACTAGATATTAAAATGTAAAGCATTTAATCCCTATCTATGCATTTTGAACCACGTCAAAAATGCCAAAGGTAGGGGCCGGCCCCATGGCTGAGTGGTTAAGTTCTCGCACTCCACTTCGGTGGCCCAGGGTTTCACTGGTTCGGATCCTGGGTGTAGACATGGTACCACTCATCAGGCCATGCTGAGGCGGCGTCCCACATAGCACAACCAGAGGGACCCACAACTAGAATATACCACATGCACTGGGGGGCTTTGGGGAGAAGAAGAAGAAGAAGAAAAAATGATTGGCAACAGATGTTAGCTCAGGTGCCAATCGTTTTTTTAAAAAAAAGCCAAAGATAAATCAGTGTGTCAATGATAGCAACTTCTACATTAAAACCCTGAAAACTAACTTCACCATTTTTAACGGTGTTCATTTTGGCTAGAATAACACTGCTGAAGGGGCAGATAAGCATTACTAAGAAAATCATAATGAATAAATATCACCTATTGTCCACAATTTTAAAAGACTCATTTGCCAGAAAAGGTTGTGGCAATAGTAGTGGTGGATTTTTTTTCTTAAGTAAAACTTTCCCTTATACATAATAAATAGGTTTCCTGTTCAACAAAACTATTTTTCAGATAATATGAAAGGAAAGTCATATATCTGAAATCACAGGAGTTCAAAATAATGGTGCACGAAGGGCCAGCTTTAAGTAACAGAAATTACCCCTATTCATGAACAGTTTAAGTAGCTGGTAAAAATATACAGAAATGAGAGTAAAAGCTGGAACAATGGGGTGAAGTATATTTGCAACCAAATCCCAGCAGAGAGTATCTTCACCCATGATCATTCAATGTCAACATATGCATGCATCTGTTTCATAGAAATGAGACAATACGTATGCTTGATGTGTTTCTATTAAATGTAAACAGACTACTATAAATTTGAATTTTTTTCTGAAATCCACATTTTGTTCTGGAAGTTGCCATTTATCAAATACAACACACTGATGACCATTGTTCCTTGGTTAACATACGTTAATGTCAGGGACACACATGAGCTTTCCCAAAATGCAAGGCCAACTTACCTGTGGGGTCAATAGTTGATCATCTTTCGAAGGGCATCATAGCACTTCCATTTGTCTGGGATGTAGAAAGGCTCAAAAACGTGGGGAAATGGTGTGTCGTACCCACATACTCTTGATATAGGAGCCTCTAGGTTCAGGAAACATTCTTCCTGCAGAGAAGAATACAGACGGTTAACTGCAAGAATATTTCTTTTTATTCACAGAGATGAAACATTTCAACTTAAAATACAATTGCATCCAAGGGCATTAAGATAATTAAGTGTAATGTAATGTGAAGAAAGCAGGCAACAAATAGCATGTTTGGCATGATCCTGGTTTTATTTAAAATATGTTTTCATATATATATATATGAATTTTATGCCTACATACATATCTATCGTTTAAGCCAAGCTGGGATTATACTAAACAGGCAAATATTTTGTTCTACAAATATAAACATGAGGCATGAGAAAATCATAACAAAATGTTCACAGTAAATTCTGCAGCTTGAAATTAGTGATAGTATATGTCTTCTTGTTCCCTGTATTTTTCAAATTTTATATACAATGAATATGTATTACTTTATACTGAATGTTTGTAATTACTCTACACAGCCAGATGGAACTTCCACCAGGTACTTGACCATGTTCTGGTCTCTCTCACGGCCAGGCTTTTGCAGATGCCATCGGCCCCTGGCCACTCACTCCCTAAGCCCACTGCTCCTTGCCTGATGGCCGCGCTCACGCCTCTCCGGGATCACCTCAGGAGCCCCTCCGTTCAGAAGCCTTCCTTGACAGCACCTCCCACCCCCACACCAGCGAAAGGAAGGGGGGCTTCTGTTATGAGCTCTCGCAGCACTGAACTCAGCACGGTCCAATGGGGTCTCCCCGGAGAGACGATGAACTCCAGAGGCCAGAGATCTGATTCAAGAAAACGTAAAACCCCAAACAAGGGAGAGCCCTGAAGAAATCATCTTCAGAAAAAGACAACGTTATACAGGTGACAAATTCAAATTTGAAAATGAAATTTTCAGAGAGTTAAAAAAATCTAAAAAGAGACACGTGATTAAACTACTCTTAGGAAAATGATATTAACTTTACCATTCACAGCTACTACCTGAAATAAAAACCTTTGGGTTTTTACACATCCACTTTCTATACTGCTCTGCTTCACAAAGGATTTGAGGAAGTCCACATTTTCTTACATACTTACTAACTGCATTTTTAAATTTTCACTTAAGCGGAAACTTTCACATGAAAGAATCCTGACACCTCATGCTCAGTCCCCACGCTCTGCGCATATTTCTTCAAGTGACAAGTGTATCGGGGCAGAAAGGGCCTGGGAACAGGACAAATTAGTTCCAACCGGCCATTTCCAGACCTCCCTCTGCCCCACGGACCCCTATCAGACACCAAACCAGGGTTGGCTTTCCCAGCAACAGGAAACCTTCATTAACAACTTGGGAACCTTGCCTACGGAAGGTTTAAAGAGTCACCTAAGAAATTCCACTACTAATAAACTCAAAGTAGGTGACAGACTGGTGGATGGTTTCTTCATTGAGACAAGCAATTTTAAAGGGATTTAAATTGTCAACTTGGGATTAACTCAGTTTTATTACTTTAGTTGACAAGGGTTGTTTTTCCATCTTCCCTAAATACTTCACCCTTCATCAACAAACTATCCTTGGACACTGCAAAATACAGAAAACCAAGGGCAAAATATTCCACTAAATGCTTTTAATTTACTCCTATAAAACACTATTTTTTTTAACTAGACCCTGGAAAGTTGGCCTACAACAAAATGATCTGTGTTTGTGAAATCATTCCTTTTAGCACAATGACTAACATCATCAACTAAAACTTTTTTTCAATTGGAATGCTCTTAATTCCTCATTTTGTGAGAACCACTCTTTACAAGAATATACTTGCCTGCATGGGCAGAGAAAAAGGTCTGCGAGGTCACAGTGGACCGTACGTACACAGTGGCCACTGTGAGGCTGGGAGGGGCCAGGAGATGACACAGGCCCCCACTCTGTCCTTTATACATATTGTTTGAGTTTTTACAAGTATTACTTTCGTAATTCGATGACACTGAAACAAAGGAAGAGTAAAGTGTAGGACCATCTTCCTACGTGAATAAAAGTTTCCGTTACATAAATTTGCAATTTTACATGTAGCATTTCCTTAATTTGGAAACAATTACTGTCAGTTACGTGGCATTAATTGATTGTAAAGTACTATATATATAAATATATAAAATATCTTGTAAAAATCATAGACGATAATTCAAGGATACATAACAGAAGGCTATGATTCAATTTTATAAGGATACTCTGACCAATTGAAACAGTTTGAAGTTTTAATGTTTTGCTAACTCAAGCATATTAAAGAAACTTAAGTTATTCTTTCCAAGGACTTGAGTTAAAACTTCTTTTAAAGCTTTGGATATCAGGTGTTTGGGTCAAGCAGCTGTGCACATACTTCCCACTGAACTGGTTCACATACAAATGATTTATGTGTGACTATGTTTCTTTGGGCATCCGTCATAACAAGGCATCCTGGTTCAGCCTCAGGCTTTTTCATACAGAAGCTGTACACATCCACGAACACACACACATACACACACAGAAAAAGAAATATTTGAATCTCATTGACAGATCTGCAGATCAGTGTACCAGATTAATCCTCCACAAAGCCTCTCTCTTCATTATATACCACATTACGACACCATAACTATAGCAACGATGTGCCCTGAATTTAAGACAATCCAGGTTAATCATAATCCTCTTCTCCACTGGCCACATAAGCACACATATTATTTTTAAAACAGTTTGATGATTTTTGATTTGGAAATAGTAACGCACATAAAATCTGGAAGAAATAATTACCTAACCCACAGGGTCGTTGTGAGGATTACAGGAGGCATCCAGCCCACGGGCTAAGATGGGCAGTGTCAGTTTCTGGTCTCTCTCCCTGGAGAGCTTGTCTGTGGACTGGCTCCATCAACATGGAACAATGGCAGATTTGGCTGTGACGTTCCAAAGCAGAACACCGTGTACCACGTAACCAGGGGCAACGGAAGAGAACCCAGGCAGGTGTCAAGAGAGGCTTTTCTCCAGCTATTCATCTTCAGAATTTTCACCTTGGATCCAGCGAAATGCCTGAAGGTGAGCCCTAATGTAGTAACGGCGACATATATTTTGTTGTGGTGTGTGCTTTCACACACATAATCAGGAAAAACAGATATCCCTTCAAAAGACACTTGTGTGAAATTCTAGTACATAATATTTGAATTTACTTCTGAACATGCCTTTTTCTAACTATGAGAATTTTCTTTTTAAAATATGTTAATAATAAGGATAGTAGCCAGTACTTATGATGTAGCAAGTATGGTGCCAAATGAGTTATATTTTATCTCATGTAATCATTTCAGCAAATCTCTGAGGTGAGTACTATATTCCATTTCACAGATGAGGAAGCCACGGGGAAGGAACTCGCCAAGGTCCAATAGCTACACCCGACTCTGAGCCCATATTCTCGGTCACTCTTCTGCAGATTTTGAGGTACTACTCTTGAGGATAGCAATAACAAGAAAAAAAATAAAATAGGAATAAAAAAACAGTAAAATGGAAGGTGGGCTGAGATTAAGATTTTCTAACAGAACCTCGAGAGGCATAACAGGTGAAGTTGGGTCTAAGAAGCCTCTGCCGTATGTACAAGGAGGGCAGACGCCAGGGGATGTGAGGAAGCTGAAAGCACACAAGGAGCAAGAGGGGAACACAGAGCAGCAGACGAATGGTCCTGGGTCAGGACCCTCCTGGTTACGCTCAACGATTTACATCAGCAGGACGCAAGCTGCTTATGTATCAGCCACCCGGGTTGCTATGCGCATTATACCCAGGAGAGGAAGCTGACGATGTGAAATAACAATTCCAAATTATAAAAATCATAGACGCAGGCAAAATAAATTCCTTATTTGCCCATTTTCTGGAACAAAACAAATTTATCAATATCTTGTTGACATTGCAGAGGAGAGAGATTCTGTAAATTTCCTAGCAGGTAAGAGAGGGTAAGTTAAATTTAATAAAATAGGATTATCATTTTAAGATAAAATCTTATTGACAGGTTTTAAGAAATTAAGTGTACTGCATTTATGCCTGTTTTGATGAGTGCAGAACAGGTCATGCATTATACGTCTGTGTATGTAAACGCATATATATTAGGGCTTTCACGAGATCACGCGAGGCCTCTGGACACTTAACCCCGTTTCCCCGCTAAAGTTTTAAGCACATCAACCATAAATTCTGCTGTCACCACGTCGCAGGAGCTGCGTCGCCGAGATCGGTCTCGGGCATTCACACAGCGGCTCTGGTCACTTTCAACAAATCTTTTTGTTGTTTTCATGGCAAGGTTGCATGATATAATTGATACAGCATGGAATTTGGAATTCTCTCTGAAGGGAATCTTTGTTCTACTAGGATTTAACCTCTCCGAGCCTCTGTTTACTCAACAGCAAAACAGGAGTATTAAAACTCTGCAATGCCATCGTCTGACTGCGCTGTCTCTGCTGTGACCCTGCCTGTCTGCGTCTCCAGACTGTGCAGCAGCGTATGAAAAGTACCTGCTTTCATACCTGATACGTCCTACTGCTCCATAACTTCCAGGTGTTTGTTCTCCTCTTAAGACTTTCCAAGTTATAATAAACACGAGGTCTTTGAAATGAAAGACCAAACCATCACTGAAGACGGGATTCTGGGACACAGAACAATCAACACTGAGAAGCTATAACCCTTATAGCACAGTGTCTGAATAGCTACCATTTATTGGACACTTACTAAGCCTTAAAAAATGTAAGAAAATACCAAAAATAAGTAAGTGCTGTATGAGGAAGGAGGGCGGAGCCCCCTGAGGTTATGAGGGAGCCAGGCTGCACTCAGGTCTCCAGGAAAGGCAGGGTGCGGTGCTGCCCCCTGGTGGGGAGCAGGGAGCCGCGACACTAATTGCCAGTTCCTGGGGCTGACACGACAGATTAAGCCTGGCTAGAAAGGGAAGTCAAGAGCTCCAGAAATGGTTAAAAAATCCCCCTCAAAAAGAACATGATTTCCAAGCAGTGTTACTATAGAAAAGCAGCCTGTCAGTCAGCTGCTAGAAGGTTACAAGCCCCACAGATACCTGAACGTATCTGTGAAGTGAAGCCATGCACACTGACAACCAGAGTGGAGAATAAAGACCATACGATATCATTCGATTCATTTTTAAAGCAATCATTTGGTTTTTGTTTTTTAAATCAAAGCAATTCCAGGCTCAGATTTCTCTGTAAGAACAACTTTGGAATAATTTTTATCCAGTTTTTCTAATGACAGAAAGTTGGAGACAGCCCACGGTGCAAGACTGCATATCATCTAGAGTCGGGAAGTTGTGAAGTTTAAAGTGAGACCCGAGAATTGCAGGTCTTTTATATACGTTCCTACTTTCTTATAGCTGATACAGCCTGACGAAATTCCTTTCATTTTCCTGAAAAACTATTCAACTAATTTTTCTAAACATTTCACAGAAAGTCAGAAAAGCAGGACACTGTCATGAGAAACATCACAAGTCAAAATAGGCATACAGTGCCTACAGGAGTATCTGAGAAATCAGGATTCATGCTCTTCCTCGGAACAATGGGAAACATCAGCCCATGACTTAAGTTCAAAGTAACAACTCAGAAAACTGATTTTTAAATTGCTTTGCAAACAAAAAGTCCAGGTTATATCACACAATTATTATTATGCCACCATAACACATTTAAACTATGAGAATATATTTTGTTTCCAAGAGGGGGTAGGAGTAAGGGTGAGTTACGCTATCAACATAATGAGCACTGACCAAGACACGTAGATCATAGAGTTATCATTTCTCCGCTAGGAGAAAACATTAAGAAATAGCTTTAAATGATTTGTGAGTGTGCTTAGTTTTAAATCTAAATTCCAAGACCACTTAGTCCTTGTTAGTTAATACTAACAATAAAACAGAGATTTTGCTTCTAAATGCAATTAATTGTCTAGAGCTCATGATGAGCAGTACAAGAGTTAAACTGTAAAAATGTGAGAAAAACTAAATTAACATACCAGAATGATGTATCACTGATAACTTTAGAGTCCATGAACTTAGAGACTTAACGTTTTGATTACAACTTGACTAGTCCTAGTTATTAATGTAAGGTTAGACATCACCCAGCTTCCAAATAATATTAGAGAATATTTGTTTTAAATCTGCCATGAAAACTTGCCCATAGCTAAAACATGAGTTTTAGCACATGAGAAAAAATGATTCTAGTGTCTTGAATCACACTTTCCCAGCAAATGAGTCACAGAAACCTGTGAAGGCACAATGCCAGCAACTCCAAATTAATTTTATTACTGAATTAAATAAATACAACTTTACTAACGTAAAATAAAATACTTTTCATTTAAGCTAATGGTTTAAATAGTATGGATCATGTTGTTAAAACAGAGCTCAAGATATATATTAGTGTGTACCAATTTTCTATATAGCACAGATCTGTAAAATTAATTCTCCAGACAGCAGAGCCCCTAAGCTACCCCCAAAAGGACAAGATGCTCCCTCAAACATTAGAGTCATGCTTATTTTATTTGTCTAATACCAGACACATGAGATGCATTCAACAAACACTTGCAGTCTCTCAATTATAAAACACAGCTGAAACAATATAATAAAAGAGTATATGAATAATATAATTTTATCTAGCTTTGTGTAACACCTAAAACATTAGAGTCAAGCAAAGCTTGACTTTGCTAATTTCAGCAAAGCTTCCATGTAAAACCATAATCTTGACCAAATTAAAAGCTGAGTTCTCTATTACTTAACTTCACTGGATCATCTTCAATGTCTTCTTAATTTTTAAATTAATTCCATTTCTTCCTCTTTAATGCAAATTATTAGTAACCTGGTACAATTTTTGTTTTCTATGATTTCTTTCAGCTAGTTAAAGAATGGAACTGAATTCTAAATTAGCATTTTCATTTAAATTCAAATCCAATTTTTAAAATGGAAGCTTATTTTGTGAAGTTAGACGGAATTATTATTTCTGATCTGAACAGGTCTCCTTGGATACAGTCTAGGTACCTATAACAAAGTTGCAGGATGATATGAAAATATGCATAGAAGTGATTCATGGTTCAAATTCAATAGTCGTGTTAGAATATAAACATGTTAATAGAAAGTTATCTATAAATCTCAACACATTAACTGTAGAAATTGAAGTAGAACAAATTTCAAAATCAAAATTTAACATTAAAATCAACAGCTTATTATGTAATATAGATTGCTTTTTTTTCTCAAAACAAGTTTTGTAAACTTTGCTATTTTAAAATCTGAAATATGTCAAAGCAAGTGACAACTCACTTCTATAATTTATTATCTTCTCTGAAATCATTTTTTAAAAAGCCCATAGTACTCCTTATGGCCCAGGGACTGTACTAAATACTTTATAAATATTAACATTTTAATTTTCATAAAAACTAAATTAGCAACCACAATGGTAAAACCAGCACCCCATCCAAACCACTCTGGGTTTCCAGGTAAACCTGTAAAGGTTTGGCTCTGCTTTCAAACTTCCCTGGATCCCGTCTTCAGCTGGGCCCCGAAGCCGCCTCATCATTTTCACCTGAGGAGCACTGAGAACCAACAGCGAGAAAAATCACGTCTTCATTAAATCCTCCTGCAACACACTCTGTTTATTTGCTGCAATGAGTCTCCAAAAATGTTCTGAGGTTTTCAAAGTTCAGAATCTAAAGTTAAATTTTTTTTGAGATATACTATGCGCAAATTTTGACATTTAAAATGCACTGTGGCCACAATGCTTTTGTTACAACACTCTATATTCAATAGAAGGGAAAGGAGGGGGAGAAAAGCAATGCTCTCAAATTTCCACAGATGCTGAAGCCTCTCAAATTTTATAGTTCCAAATTCTTCCTATAGAAGAAAGCATGGACAGCAGCAAAGTTTGAAAGTGGAACTTCCTTAGAATGTGGATGCCTAATGATAAACATAAGCGACCTGCAGCTTTGGGTCATCTCATGAACAAATCGTTCTCTGTAAGGTAGGACTTTTGCTTTGCTTGGCACCCGGGAATTTAAAATACTCCTGTAAAGTGACTTTTGATGATCCTACAAAGCATTCACTTTTTCTGCTTGTTTTTCCACACAATTCTTCGTATAGCATTCTAACACCACCAAATGGTGCTCTGAAGGCAGAAATCGATCCTGGCTCACTTTCTGGATGCTCCCTTTGTCTCAAGGCATGGAAAATATGTTCTTTTAGAACTGGGGGGCTGAGCCTGCACTAAGCAAATTTCTACTAGGATTTGTCACGGCCCCAATTTTGCAACCTGTTTTTAAGTTTCAAGACTAACTATAAAACGAAACTACTCCACATAAAGTGTCCCCCTATCTGGCACCACCTTTCGAAAAAGTTTGAGAAACTGAATAAAAAAATGACAGCTAAAATATTTGCCATTTTACAAATGATACTCTTTTGTTACAACATAAAGAGGTTTTTACTGTCTTTTCCTTTTCTTTAAATATGTTAAATTTCTAGTTTATGTTTTAGTTTATATTTAAAAGAATGCAAAAACAACTTGCTAAATGTGAAAAAGGCAAGGAAAAGGGAAAAATCAACATTATTTTATCTACATAATGCCAAAAGAGATGTGTCAATGTTTTTACTGAAATTAAATATACTTTTTTAAAAGTTAATCTTGGGTGTCATAGCAACATAGCCTTTAAGCTTGCTTTTGCTGAATGAATAAATCAGACCAAGTTATTTTCAGCAGTTTAATCCTGGTCACTAGATCACCGTGATTTTACTAAGAAAAGCATAGCAGAAATAAACGTTCTAGGCTATCATCAATTATTAGGAGATGTGGTCAAAACTTTTAATTGGATCCTAGCAGTAGTAGTAGCACTCCCAAAGTTTAATAACTGAACCAATTAAGAAAACAAACATGTTTCTGGCAAGAATATCCGACCTGAGTGAGAAAAGGCTGTTAAGTGCTCCTATTATTTATATGCAGATGACTTTTGCCAACATGAGGAGTTTAACCTATTCATTAAAACAAATGTAGCAATTGCAATTATTATCTGTATCCAATAAAAATAAAATGCAGAATTCAAAATATGTTTTCCTCTTCACTATTCACATGTCTGTGTTTCTGCCTTTAAAGTTGGTTAACATTTCTTACAAAGAAGCTTTTCAGGTTGGATGTCTGTGCATTTGCATAAACATATTTTCATATGAGAATCTCAAGAATTGAGAGAGTTTTGAGCATTAGGGAGAAAAGACACACGCCTTCTTTTTTACTGTCAATATCGGGTGAGTTGTACGCTGATGAGATGACCCCAATTCTGCATGTATTCTCACCAAGTCGTACTGCATGCTTAGTGGGGACAAATTTCTCAGAACCCTGATAAAACCACATAGATACAACAGTGAAGGGGTGGTTAGTGACTGCGGTCCGGTTCTGGATACTCCTATAATTAAGTGTAAAAACAGAATGTTAGAAATGCCCAAAGGTACTGTTCATTAACAAATTTAGATACGCTAAATTTATGTAGCTCATATAACAGGGAAATAGTCACATATTTTATTTAGATGGACCAGAGCATTTAGTTACTATTTTTTATCCACTTACTTGAGGCTGAACTATATAAATTCAATCGGGTCCCTCAATTAGGAATCAGAGGCAAAGACACAGAGCACTGCTTTCCCCAAAGAGATCACAGGAGTTTCCCCATTTGTTATATGCCACAGATAATGATGTACACAGGCACACATGGACACAAACAAGCCATCCTGTGTTTAATGAACACATCCTGGTGAATATCTGGAGAATCAACATGAAAGCCTTCAGGAAAAGAAATGTATTTGTCCATATGCCTATCAGTTCAGAAAAAGGAATATGTACATACATTCAGAGAACAGAAAAGCCAGACATTCACTAAATAGTAACCAAAGAGATGTTGTTATTTAGTAATAAATGAATAGAATTATTTATATGGTCTCAATCCTTTCAACAACTCCCTGTGGCAGCGACAAGTGAGGAGCTGAGGCTGGCACAGGTTAAGTGAGGTGACCACAACCACACAGGTGCACCCAGCTTTGCTAGCATTTGAACCAGCTCTCCTGGTTAAGACTCCAGATTTGAAAGTGGGCAAGAGTCTTGCCTGGTGACAAGGTAAAATTTATATGTAGTCCTATCATTATACCTGTGAAAGAGAAACTGGTGGAATTGTCTGCTTGTTTATGTCAGATCCAATCAAGATTTTCTTTTACTTTAATAAAAAGCTTAAAAATTTTGCCACCTTGCTGCATATGTTGTGTACCTCATAGGCTAGACTAGAAATAGGTGACAGACTGCACAAAAACAGGGGGTGGGCTAAATTGGGCCCATGCGCCAGAATTTGCTAACTCTTGCCTTAGAACACCCATATAAAAAAGTGACTTATTCCTCTCAGTTTTCAGAAGGACTGGACTGGGAGAACTTAGGTCAAAGGAGCAGAGCTTTGAGTATATTTCTAGAATTCTCTCTGCTTTCCCTTTCGCTGCTGTACAGGTTTATAGGAGGGACGGGGCAAAAACAGCAAAAAAGGAAAGAAAAAAAGCTTAGCCGTTTAGTGCACCGTTTTTTGGGGGGTGGTCTTTGGGGGAACAGATGGATCTCTTTAATTAGCGTTAGAGTAGGCTAAGCTCGGATTTATGTTTTGTTTCTTTTAGTCACTGGCTGGAGAGACGTGTAAATGGGGCAGGGGGACACGCGTGGAACTTGCTTCTAGTTGATCACTAGCAGCTGGCTTGAGTATAAGGGCGTAAGCCGCCACCTTGAGCTCTGAAGCTGATTCTGAATTCTCAGGAAAAACTGGATGCTCAACCTATGGTAGGCTGTGAGGTTAAAGTTTCTTCTAGTATAAGAGTAAAAAAAAGTCACTGAAGTGCTGCATCAGGAAATTAAACTTGCCTCCTTTCATTTATTTCCTTATCTATGATAGAATCTAGATGAACTTAGGTAGCTAAGTAATTTGATAAGAACGTGACAGCTTTTGGATAGATTGGAAAAATATTTTAAATAAACATAGGTTACAAGTTTTATCCTAGCCTTAACTTACACTGAAATATGAAATTTAATCCTCTCCTCACAGTAAATATTTTATAGCCATACTCCACGGGTAACTAACTTTGCAGAACTCTAAAACTATAGAAGAAAATTTCTGGAGTATTTAAAGAAATGTCCTCTGAGAATAAAATTAAACTTTTTTTTTTTGGCAATTAAAACAGACGAAAGCAAGACATTGCAATTAAATTAATCTTAAAATGTACATCTAAGTGCTGCACAGGGTCTTCTTGTCTCTAGACTGTGCTCACAGGCTTCAATTAGCAGTTACTGGCATAGTTTCCACAGCTGGCACTGCTTGTTTATGGACTGGCTGTGGGCTCTCATTCTAGGTGTAAAGCTGGTTCCACACACATAAGTGCCATCGAGTGGGCATGGCTGTGCGCAGACGGGTCCATCCCACGCATGGAAGCACCTAGGTCACCGTGTCCGGGACAAGCATCTCAGTCATCCCTGGGAAAGGATCACTTTTCAAAGCTTGATTTAAAAATTATATATGTATATAATATAGCTGGGTTTAGGATACATTAGAATTTCACCGTTTTCAATTCCCAGTCCCCTAAATGAACATGCTGATATTTGACATAACAAATCACCAACCCAGAAAGGATTTTCCTTAGGTTTCCTCAAATGCTAATTATGTAGCAAATCTAATTAAGTTCATATGATTCACTTCAGACTTTAGTTACTTCGGAATTGCCAAAAGGGATCTGAAGCGTCTATTCTCCCTCCAAAACAATGACACTGCGCGCCAAACTGATAACCCTTACACACAGCTGCAGAGCAAATGCGGGGTCCTGGCCCTGGAAAGACAGCGTTCGCACATCAAGCTGCCCCTGAACCCAATTTTGGGTTCAGAACTACCGACTGCAGGTCTCCGTGACGGTTAGACGAAGGTTATGCGTGTGTATGAAGTCACTCACGGCTTGAGCCGATTTCTATATGCCATGAGAACCGGAGAACGTACACAAACCCTGAAAACCCCAAATATTGATAAATACATTCGACCAGCATCTCGTTGAATTGGTTTTCAAGCGCCATAGCTCACATGGAAAAGAGTCCAGATTGCTTTGTGTGTTTGAGAACATATTTATGGACTAATTAACATGCAATATATTTAACCTCATTCCTGAAGAAAATCATACATACCGTGTTTATTATAAGTGCTTTTCTTTTAATTACAGTAGGTAAGTGTGCAAAACAAAGCTATGGACAAACCTGAGCTACAGATATTAAACTTTTTTATTTCAATAACTTAAATAAGTTCCATGGAAGAAAATTCTTTTCGGAGGGGCTCTCCAAACTGGGTGGGTTGCCGGATGCTTAAGGCCATGACCGCATTCCCTCCAGAGGCTGTCAGGTCGCCATGGCAACTACCCTTTCCCAATCAATAAGCAACAGCTTGGAGCACTAATATTCTGAAAAAAATGTTTGCTTTTCTGTGGCAATAACAATATGAACTAGCTTCAAGACTGACATATAACACTTTTTGTACAAAACAAACAATATCTTTGCTGACAATTATTTCACTAGAATTCCGCTTTGTAAATAAACGCAAAAGTAGTGAAACCAGCCATTGGACTCCAATTTCAAGACAAGGTAAGAGTTGACACGAGTAATCTGAGGATGTTACAGCTGGAGTGCGTTATGTGTGCAGGTCCAGGCAGAAGGAGAAAATCGGGTCTCCAGAGAACAGACGATGTATCAGAAACAAACTGACAAAGGAAAACCACATATGCTTCCACGCAGCTCTCGGAGTTTCTCAAAAGCAGGATACATTCCAATAGTTACACTTCTTATCTGTTGTTGTGCCAGATATATAATTATTACTGTGCAGGGTATTCGACAGATTACATTTATTAAATTAAACACCTCTCTCCCTCCTATTTCGGGAGGCAAGTGTTTGCCAGCGTTGTCTTCACTGGCTCAAGTGTCAATCGCTAAATCTTTAAGTTGTGTGTCATTTTAGGAGAGTAAAACCAACACTGCAAAGTGTCACAGACACTGGTTTTCACAGCTCATTGTATCAGAGGCACAATGCCTGACACAGAGCAGGCATCAGTAAATATTTGCGAACCAAACAATCCCAGTTTTTACTTAAATTCTGTTTCACTCTGGGGTATTAATGAGCTTAGTCACTGATGAGGCCAAAAATCAGCAGGACAGGATGTGGGGCGTGGAGACTTTCACTCCTCAGCAATTACTGAGCACTCTCTTACTCATCCGCCAGACGCCACACTGTTGCTGTTGTGATCCCGTCCCTCCCCCAGTCAGAAGTTTTTCCTGGCTCCCCCGAGCTTATTCTTTATTGATCCCTGTTTCTCTCACAGCCCAGTACAGACGTGCTCAGGCCCACCTCCATTCCAAAGCTTATTACTTGATAATACCGCCTTCACAAACCTCTCTTTGTGAACTCTCTGATTTTTCTATCCCCTGCTACCCTCACATACTTTACTTTTCAAATTCGGCTCAAATGCCCTTTTCCAGCAAGTCTTCAGGACCTCGATGTTGACTTTTTTAAAAATTTATTTATTCAATCATTTGTCAATCAAATATTTCAGAGCCCTCTCTGTCCCTAGCCTTGTAGTTTTATATTCTAGTGGGGGAAATAAGTATGAGGATGTGCTAGGAAGGAAGGAAGCAGAGGGCTGTGGTGGACAATACGGGAGCTCTAAGTGGAAAGTGCTCAGGGAGGGGTTTTCTCAGGAAGTGGCATTTGAAAACATGAGGAACCAGCTCTGCCAAGAACCTGGAAGGAGCATTGCTGCCAGGTCACAGAACAAGAACAAAGGTGCAGGGGCAGGAAAGGGCCTGGGTGATCCAGAGATGGGGAAAAGGCCATGGGACTGCAGCACCGGGGCGGGGGGAGGGGTTCGCACACCGAAGGAGGGGCGAGAGAGCAATGGGCAGGAAGAGGGGACAGCCAGAAGGCCCACAAACCAGCCCTGCAGGTGCAGGAAGACAGCGACAGATGGTTTTGATATCTTACATATTTGTATTTTACAGAGTACATACAAGAGTAGCTGAGGAGATTTACAAGATTCTCCGGGTACACTCAGGGTTCATTTATAGGAAAGCAAAAATATCATTAGAGACGAACACTAGAGTTGCTGATGGTCAAGTGAGACACAAAACAATGCAGGGATGAGGGCATTAAGTCAAAGTACATAACATGAGCAGATCTTTTTTTTTGTCTACTTTGGGGAAAATTATTTCATTCAGCGAAAACTTTTTAAGGATCAATATTGAAATGCCCACTTTTGAGGAAGTTAGGAACACAGAAATAGGAGATTTTAGAATTGGAACTACTTTACTATAGTTTGTGGCTAACTGGAATCTTTTCTTGGCTAGTATTCAAATATCTTTTCTCTTCTAGTAATCTAATACGTGTATTACCTCCATATCCCGTGCCTTAATGATACTATCAATTTCCCATTTATTCATACTACTGATTTCCTCTCCCTATTTCTTATCTCTGCATCTCTCTCAGTGGTTTTTTCTGATTATGTATTGCAAAGAAAAAGGTTCAAAATTGAGTAACCTAGCAACGTGCATAAAGATCGTATTTTTATAAATGTTATCTATTGTTCCTTTGGCAAGGAGTAGGAATCCACTGCAGATAGAAACAGGTTTTCATATGCTTTATCTACAGGCAGTAGAAAAAAGCCTTTCCTCCTCATTCATGTCCTCTGTGTTTTCAGTCACCAAGGCTGATTGCAATATAGCAAATTCTGAGCTAGTTCCATAATAATGTTGCTACCTAGCAACTTGGGGTGGTTGTGAGGTAATCTAAAAGTAAAGGCAAAATACAACTTTAAAGTTTTCTGTGTACCCAACTATACAAAGTTCAGAAGGGTGTATTTGCGTTTGCTTAGCATTTGTTTTAATTCTGATTTATAAAAATTTGGATTGTTTGAAAATTCTATTATTTGGAACTATTAATTGGAATCTCTAGGTATAGACTAACTTCTTAGGAAGTTTAAGTAAATTCCAATTAGTTATTTTTCACGTTGTGAACAAACGTTCCCTTTGTGAAGAATGACAAAACATCTCGACTTCTTTGGGTTTCAGACTAATACTGCCCTCAAAAGTAGAAGATGTGGTTCCTTGTCCTGAATCTGTTATCCCTAGGTGAGTGACTAGACAGTTGGGCTCTTGCTTTTCTCCTCTATCACCCACACTGCCGGGGGACACTGATCAGCGTGATGATGAAGGAAATCAAATTCCAGTGGCTGAAAGAGTAAATATCCTTCCGGAAGCCCTTCAATAGGGGTCACCCCAGCATACAACGGCTGCACACAGCGGGCGCTCAGTGAGCAGAGGCTGACCTGGAAAACCCCCGTTTTCCTTTATCTTCACATATCTCAGGCTGGGAGGAAGGCAAGGGTTTGAGTCGTTAGCCCTTCGATACTGCTAAAAGACGCCAACGGATTTTGAACGAAAAGAACTTCAGCCCTGAATTCTTGAGTAAGCTTAGACTCAGAAGGCTGTCAGATGATCATCTTGACGCTCAAACGGCAAAAAAAGACAACGAAATATAGATGGCCTCAGAGCCAAAAGAAAACAAGAAAAGAAGACCAAAGAAACCCTAAGGACCTTAAGTCACAAAATGCTTTTTGTTTAAGGTTAATTCTGAATAAAGACTGAAGGGGGCTAACTTCACTTTCATGAAATCAAAAAGGACATGAGAACTGACCATATTGGTGAAAATAATCTTATCACCATAAACAAAATGGGTGGGAAAAGACATCCCCAAAGGCAAGTGTCAGAATCTCCTGAAGAGAGTGCAGAGAGTGTGGGAAAACACTCTTTTGTAACAAAAACCCAAAAAGTTTGACTCCTGGGTTAAAAGGTAAGAACTGTCTTCTCAAGGGAGGATCAGAATCTCCAGAAAATGGTAAGATGCTACACATTTAGTAAAAGGTGGCACAGGACAGACTGGAAGCAAATATTTGCAAACCACGTAACTGAAAGGGTCAGATATCACAGCATATGTAAGCAACTCTCAGAACGCAACAGTGAAAAAAGAAGGGAGCTGATTAGAAAGTATGCAACAGACTGGAACAGACATTTCACCAAAGATGAGACAGATGACAAATAAGTACATGAAAAGATGTTCAACACCATTAGCTCTTAGGGAAATGAAAATTAAAATCGCAACGAGATATCACTACTCACCTATTGGAACAGAAGAATAAAGATCGTGTTAACCCCAAACATTGGTGAGGGTGTGGAGAGCTTCCACACATCTGAGGTGGGAATGTAATACGGTACAGCCACTCTGGAAAATAGTTTGGCAGTTTCCTATAAAACTAAACATGTGCTTACCATATGACCCAGTGATCGCACACACACGGGCATTTACCCTAGAGAAACGAAAACTTATATCCACACAAAAATGTGTATACAAATATTCAGAATAGCTTTTTCATCATAGCAAAAACTGAAAACAACTCAAATGTCCTTCAGTGGGGGAATGGTGAAAAAACTGTGGTGTACTCACACATGCCATGAAAAACTAATTAGCAATGAAAAGGAATGAACTATTGATAGACACAACAACCTGGATGGAGTTGAAGGGTATTATGTTTAGTGGAAAAAGTCTCAAAAAATAACATACAGTGTGATTCCATTTATGTAACATTCCTGAAATGACAAAACTATAGAGATGGAGAAAAGATGATTCGTTGCCAGGGGGTTGGGGATGGGGGATGGTAAAAATATAAAGGCTAGAGTAAGGGGACAGTTCTGTATCTTGATTGTAGTGGTGGCAATTCAAATCTATATATGGGATAAAACTGCATAAAACTCTACACGCATAGAAATATAGGTTAAACAAATGGTGAAAAGTTCTGTAGTCTGGTTAACAGTATTGTGCCAGTGTCAGTTTCCTGGGTTTGATATTGTACTAGCGTCATACAAGATGTCACCACGGAGGGAAGCTGGGTGAAGGGTTCACAGGACTATAAGTACATTTTTGCAACTTCCTGAGTGCCTATAATTAGTTCAAAATTTTCAAAAGTTAAAAGAAATACGTTAAAGAGAATTTCTTGTTGATGTGCATCTTTCCATAACAAAGAAGGCACGGATGTCATGGGGCAGGAAGACCTGGAAGTAAAGCAATGACCAGGCTCTAGGGTAGAGCGCCACACTCTAGTGACAGACTAGAGTCTGTCAGGAAGCAGCTCTGACTCTGGCAACTTACCAAGTCCTCTGGATCTCAATTCTAAAAATTGAAAGTGTTAATTTTAGTGAAATCCAGTACAGCCTTGGCACAGAGTGGACATTAGTTTCCTTGTTTCTTAACCTACACTACAGTGAAACAGACAAACAGGAAGTCAAAGACCCAGAACAAGGGTCCAAAACACCAAATCCATGGGGCGCCCCAGAGAGGATCCCAAAGAATGCGGGACTTCTGGCCGTGGTCAGGCAGTAGCACTGAGGCTCTGCTGCAGCTACCTTGGGGCAGAAACTCTTTCTGCCTTGCAAAACTTACTCCCAAATTTTAAAGAATAACCTTAAGGATAGTTTTAGTTCTACAAAAAAATCATGAAGACAGTAGAGTTCTCATATACCCCCTGCCCGGTTTCCACTATTAGTAACATCTCACAGTAAGTACATTCGTTACAATTAACGAACCAATATTGATACTTTGCTATTAACTAAAGTCCATCCTTTATTCAGATTTCCTCAGTTTTCCCTTAATGTCCTTCTTCCATTACAGGATCCCATATTACCCTTACTCCTCTTGTTTCCTTAGGATCTCCTTGGCTGTGACAGTTTCTCAGACTTTCCTTGTCATGACCTTGACAGATTTTTTTTTTTTTTTTGGAGGAAGATCAGCCCTGAGCTAACATCTGCAGCCAATCTTACTCTTTTCTCTGAGTAAGACTGGCCCTGAGCTAACATCTGTGCCCATCTTCCTTTACTTTATATGTGGGACGCCTGCCACGGCATGGCTTGATAAGCGGTGGGTAGGTCTGCCCTGGGATCCGAACCAGCAAACTCCTGGTCTCTGAAGCGGAGCACATGAACTTAACCGCTATACCACTGGGCTGGCCCCATGACCTTGACAGTTTTAAGGAGGCCTGGTCAGGTCTTCTGTGGAATGTCCCTCAACTGGGATTTGTCTGATGAGTCTTCTCACGATGGGCCTGGAGTTATAGAGATTTTTCTCAAGAATTCTTAATCTCAAACTATAATTCCAAATTGAAGACAAGTGATTGAAGTCTGACACTTTAAACTTCTAGAAACTTGCAAGTGGATTTCTGTCCACGCTCCTGTTAAAAAACTGCTTTGAAATACCAAACAATTCCTTAGGACCATTATCATCACCATTAAATAGATCAACTCTAATGTGTCAATTACAATCATACACAAAACAGCCTAAGACTGATGGTTATGAGCTTTATCATAAACAGTCTTTGGACCTCTTACTAAGAACCTTCTTGTATTTCAACTGCTAATTCCATTCTGCAGGAGGTCTTGACTGTCCTTCAAAGGTCTTATTAGCACTGGTTCCATTTCCTAGGCAAAGAGTTTGCAGATTCTTAAAATGATGTACCTTGGGACATTTTTCTATGAAATAGTAACCAGAAAAAGTACAGCAATGTATTTGCCTAATAATCTCCAGAAATACAGTGCTGGAATGCTAGATTCTGCCACAATAGCAATGTTTTGAATTAAGGAGAATTCTTAGAAAAAGCTTTAGTAAGACATGATACAGACTGCTATATGCTACAATGTTTTAGTAAATAAACTATTTTGATAGAAGAAATTATTTGATATTTATATTCTAAAATACCACAGAAAGATAATTTTTCCCTGAAATATTTTATGCTCAGAGACATTCTATCACTATAGTATTACTGTATGCCATTCAAAATATCTCTCTAAAAAAGTATCACTAATTTACATACGTAAAATAATTCACTATATTGAATCACTGCGACCTCTATATATGTAGTGGGCAGTTCTGGCTGTCTACCCAGCACCCGTTCCCATCTTCTCCCCTTCTAATAGTACCTAGATTTTCCTTTAGATATTCACTCTTTTTCCTCTACCTCTCTCCAATATATTTTGAGGCAAGCTGATACTTTCCCCAGTTCAAGGGTGGGCCTCCACTGACTTAGCAAATTGGCATATTCCATTCCCCTGACTTCAGTCGCTGGTTCAGGAAATATGGCCTTTATAGTCTAATCAGGATGAATCTGGAACTCTTGCTTGGAACTGCTAGAGCCATATGGCCACCATGAGGGAAGTCAGCTCTGAGACCACGCATCTGATACCCAGCCCCCTCCCACTTGATTTAACAAGGAAAAGCACAGGGTGACCAGGGGCAGGGCTGGAGGATGGAGAGAGAAGGATGGGGAGAGAAGAGGGGTAGTGTGGAAGGGACAGGTCTATCAAAATTACCTAAAAGCTCTTGCAAACTGCAGGTTCATCCCTGGCCCCTGAACTGTTGACTCATCGCGCTCAGGGAGGGCCTGAGCCTCACTGCCGGACATGCAAACACATATGTGCTATATGTTGTTCTGACACGCGTGTTATATATTTCCTGCTACAGCTCCTTGAGTTACAGTCCATCTCTCATCTTCCTTTCACCACTAAAACTTAACAAAATGGTTGTCCACATTTCCTGTCTCGGTTTCCTTCCCTCCCACTCATTCCCCGCAATGATTCCAACCTAATCGTGCCTTACGTAACTCTCCTGCAGTAGGACTCACACCTGACTGCACATTAGAATCACTTGAAGAGCTTTAAAAACTGGTGTCTGAGTCCCACCCCCCACCCCCAAAGGCTCTGATTCAATTATTCTGGGGTGTGGTCAGGGCACCAGGATTTTTAAAAACCCCAGGAGATTCTGAAGCACAACCAGGGTTGAGAACCAGCGCACCACTAACAGCTGCAACAAATGTCCTTGGAATCAATGAAGTTAATGAGTTTCTCTCAGCTGTCTCAACTTTGAGCTCAACTGGTGGGGAAAAGAATCGTGGAATAAGAGAAGTAAGATTTTTCTCACTAATAATCCCACAAAATTGGAAAAAGAGAAGCAAGATCAGTGTGCAGAAAAGAGCTCTAGGAATATGGAAGTGAGTTACGATGGCTACAGTGTGAGAATTTTAAGAAAATAAATACTGTTTGAGAAAGTATATGTTAGGGAAATATGCTAAGGAAAGAAGAGAAACCACTGTATACAAAATTGTCAACAAATTCCTCTCCACTATAAAACCCACGCATTAAACTCCGATTAAGAAAAGCTCTCTAAGGTGTTTTAGCGCCTTAACATTTGTGTTGGGAGGTGGCCTGTGTGTTAAAAGAAAGTCTGAGAGAACAGAATTTCATTTTTCTGTGCAGTTTCAGAGACAAAAATGATCATTTCAAAAAGAGAAGGTCAATTTGTATTATGTGTTCACAAGTAACACAAGACTTCAAAAGGAGTTACTAGCACAAAACAAATTGAGAAGGTGTGTTTCTGCAACTGAAATAACACTAATATTATTACAAACTGATGGCTAACACCTACTGAGCATACACTAGGTGACAGTATCAAGCATGTGACTTGCGTTATCTCACTAATCCTCATGAACCCTGTGAGAGGGAAGAATGTTCATTACCTCCCTTCAGAGATGAGGAAACTGAGGTTTATAGAGGTAGCAGCTAGTCCAGTTTGCACGTGGCAGAAATCAGCTCTGTCCAGTTCCAGAGCCTGAGTTCTTAACTGTTATGCTCTTTTAGAAATTGTTATTGATTCATCAAAATTAGTTTAAAAATTTTTTTAAAACATACAGATACATTTTAGGTTATATTTTTAAAAATCATGAGGCAAATTTACAAAGATCATTTTGGGCAATTACAGGAGAGCAAGAGCAGAAGGTAAAGGCGAGTTTAACCTACAACGTAAAGCCCAGGGCCACTCTGGGGACTCTCCCTAAACGTTTATTGGTGATGATAAAGAAATTATGATTTCGTACTAGTCGTGATTCATGGTGTTTTTGCAACTTTAAAGTCCTCCCTTGGTGAATATATTTCCCAGTAACTCTGCCTTTCATTTCCCCACGACCATGAGTCACTAAGCCAACGTCTCCTCTAACTGAAGGTGGCCGGGCAGATCCCAGTTCCTAATGAAACCATTTCGTTTAGAGCACACCCGCCACAGGCTGGCTTCCACGGACTTGAAAATGGTAGCTTAATAGCAAATAAAGGAGAAATGATGGCAGTATTCCACATAAGTGTTCATCTCGTAGCTGCTAAATAAAGCACACACACATGCGATCTATAGTGATGATCCAAATTGGAGCTCCTCCGCTCTCCTGTGAATGCTCCTGGAAGGCAGGTACCATATTCTATTCGTCATTGCTTCTCTACTGCCTAGCACAGGTGTCAGACTCTATGTAAATGGCTGCTGAGCTTATTCAGTGACCAATATTCACCAAGAAACTACCAATATACACACAAAGTGAGAAAATACATTTGATTCCCAATCACATTTTTCCTACTGGAAATCTCAAATATGATTGTTTATATTTTACAAAAGGTAATTGGGAGTAGAGAGGGACAGAAAATCAGGAAAGGAATATTTTATATTTGGATTACTATTAAATATTTTATAGCTTCCAAGGATATTAGACGTTAGTTTCCTGTTTCATATTAGTTGAGATACGTTAACAATAATACATCAGGGTAAAGAACTAGCCTTCATTTCAGTGTAATTCCTTTTTTAAAATTTAGGCAAACTTAGTTCTCTGAAAGTTTCTGAGGATTCAATAAGTTATAGCCCTGTTAATGAAAAATATAAAATTTTTAGTTTTTAAAAGAGCCGCTAAAAATAGGACACAGCCCCTATCAAGTTCAAGCATTCTCTTGACCACATGGATGTTAACTCGTCCATATCGATGTGGGTTAAATTACTATGACCAGTCCACAGGTATCTGTTCAGGATTAAGGATATGACTACAGAAACAAGGTTTTCCAGGAAAGGTTATTCAACGGAAATGGGGAAAGATCCTGTTAGGAGACAGAGGTCTGCTGTTCTCTGTGTCCCTTCCCACCCAGACATTCAAAGATGAAAACGCGTCCCTTCCTCATCCGCTGCTCACATCCACCCGGTGCAGACATCACTAGCCGATGGTGGGACTCTTCTATCTGAGCCCAGCAGCCTTCTCCACACACACTCTAGGTAGCTCCTACTAAGAGTGACAGGAGTTGTATGTGAGGTGAACGCTGACAGCCCTAGATAAACTATATTGCCTATTCTTTATTTGTTAAGGTGTCACCACTTTCATAATGGAAGCTTGCTGAGATCAGGACAGAATCCATCTTGGGTCTACTGTCTGCTTCAGTATTTTTATTGGATTTTTATTAATTTCATACTTTCTTAGGGGGGCCATATCATAGGTACAATGAGAAAATATCTCATTTTTGTGAGATTGGTGAAGGTTTAATTTAATCAGTGGTCAAAAACACCTATCTGAGATGGCATTAATTTCCATTTCAAAAATATGGTCATTGTTGCATATGCATAAGTGTTATAAAAAATGTTTGTTTATGGGGGCTGGCCCCGTGGCTGAGTGGTTAAGTTGGCGCGCTCCGCAGCAGGCGGCACAGTGTTTCGTTGGTTCGAATCCTGGGCGCAGACATGGCACTGCTCATCAAACCACGCTGAGGCAGTGTCCCACATGCCACAACTAGAAGGACCCACAACAAAGAATATACAACTATGTACCAGGGGGCTTTGGGGAGAAAAAGGAAAAAAATAAAATCTTAAAAAAAAAAATTGTTTACATACATTATAAAGCAAGAAGCTGGAAGAAAAGGATATAAGGACATGTGTGCTACTAGTCACAATATGACACTATAATTAATAAAACAAAAATGTAAACATTTTATCAAATTTGGTAGAAAAAAGGACTTACTCTTATTTATAATGGTTTTATAAAAGTTGAATTCATGCTTTCTCTATTAAAAAACAAACATGTTCACTTTGATATGACTCAGATTTCATTTTGCTCATTTGAGACTAAGGAGAAAGTGCTCATATTTAGTACATCTTAAATTTACCAATATATACATTTAGGAACACTTGCACAATGTCTCCTATTTCATTAAAGATGTATAAGCAAACATAACATGCTGCTGATAACCCAAACAGAACTGATCCTATAATTTTGTCTAACATTTTAAAAAAAGCTACTTTGAAGGTCATTATTTAAGATTATAACTATATAGCTCAAAGTAAAAATTAGTTTCTCTTAAATTATCATTCTCTATATTATTTCACCAGATTGACAAGTGATAGATACATAATTTAAAGAAAACAAAAATGTGAGATCATCTTTCTAATATAAATTAAGCATTACAAATTACCTTGTAGGAAGCTGACAATTCCTAGACCCAAATAAACACATTCCCTCATCTAGAAGCTGTACCTGCACGGCTTCACTACACACTCACTTATGCAATTCAACCAGAGGAATGCAAGATTCCTCAGACATCTAGAAGCAACTCCTGAACCATAAATAAGAGAAAGGCTGGCCTGAATCAAGACATTTGTTCCATATGATGCTGGCAGAAAAGTGATGAGTAATTCAAGAGAGATCACGATGATGAATGGTGACAGTGATACATTACATATTACTGAATGTTTTCTCTGTGCTCTATGCCATTCTAAAAGCTCAACACTATTAACTCATTCAAACCTCATAATTCAGTGAGTTGGGTAACACCCACGGAAAAACTGAGGATGGAGAAAGAAACTTGCGCAAGACCACAATACTAGTAAGGGGTCAGCCAGTGTTCTGTTCCCATTGGTTCCCTTTAAAAGCCAGGGGTGAGAAAGAGAAGAAAAATGCAGGTTGTGACATGTAATCCTTTTCCACATCAAAAATTCCACAAGCATAGCTCTTTCCATAAAGACTGAATGAAAGCCAGAAGGCCTCTCTGGTTAGCACCATCATGCTGTCTGCTGCCCACCCCCAGCTGCCTCTGGACAACTTTCCCTGAATCTCCCAGGGAGACCTAGGGGCTTATTTTTCCTGCGCTCCCATTATAACACGTGTGCGCACACACACACACGTAAGCACATAGATAAACACACATCTTGCACATAGTCACGATCACACTGCATGTCTGTCTCCCAGTGGACACCAGGTCCTTGAGGACAGGGGCCATATCTCTCTATCTGATTATACCTACATCTTGCATATTTGAATGACTGATTAAATTTCTCATCTAGTTTTAGGAGCCCCAAACTGCTTTTTTTTAGAGAAATGCTGTGATGAGTGATGGGGTTGTGGATTATTGCTCAAATGCCCACAACTGTGGGGCCTCTATTGCCATTTCCATGGAGTACAGTGTATGTCCTGACATGGGGAGCTGAGGAAAGTGGCAGGAAGAACACTGGCATATTGAGGACTCAGTGGAGAAAGCATCTCAAAACAAGACCTGGAGCTGATGGAGAAAAGTAGTGGGCGAGATAGCCCCAAATTCAGTCTGTTAAACAGAAGGGAGACAGGCAGGCTGAGAAGTTCTCATCTAGAGCCAGATGCACTGGGCTTTGCGCTTCTAAAATGCCTGTATCCTGGGCCCACTGAGCTGAGGAAGAAGAGGCATGGGTAGTCTCCTTCAAGTCCCCAGACTAGTGTGGCCCACTAAAAAATGAGAAAGGGATTGTGGTGGGAAGAATAACTGCCCTAAAAATGCCCATGTCCTAATCCCCCGAAACTGAATATGTGACCTTACATGGCAAAAGGGACTTTGCAGAAGTGATTAAGATGAAGGACCTTGAGATGGGGAGAGTATCCTGGATTATCCACGTGGGCCCTATCTAATTACAGTCATGCGTCTCTTAACAATGGGGACATGTTCTGAGAAAGGCATCATTAGGTAATTTTGTCGTGGTGCGAACCTCATAGAGAGTACTTATACAAACCTAGATGATATAGCCTAACACACACCTAGGCTGTATGCTACTAATCTTATGAGACCTCCGTCGTTGACTGAAATGTCATTATGGGCGCCTGACTGTACATGAATCCTTAAATTAGGAGAACTCTCCCCAGCTGCAATCAGTGAGAGGGAGATGTGACTATGGAAGGAGACAGAGAGATGCAACATCGCCAGCTTTGAAGATGGAGGAAGCGCCCCAAACTAAGGAGTGAAAGCAGCCTCTGGACGCTGGAAAAGGCTAGGATGATTCTCTAGAGAATGTTCCAGAAAGGACCACAGTCCTGCCGACACCTTGATTTAGCCCAGTGAGACGTGTCAGACTCCAGATGTACAGAACCGTAAAATAGTACATTTGTGTTGTTTTAAGCCACAAAGTTTGTGGCGATTTGTTACGGCAACAATAGAAAATGAATACAGGGGTCTTTGAATTCTAGCTTAGGTCCGCCCCTTGAGGGTGAAGGGAAAAACTGCAGAGGCCCCAAGTGTGTATGTCAGAATCCCAGGAAGGGAGGAAGGACATATCTCACCCTGACAGCTCAACCAAGGCTGAAAGGAATTGGAAGGAAGAGTTTTTGAAGAATTAGAGCAAGCCCAGAGAGAGCACCCAATGTGAAAGGTTGATAGGGTAAATCTTGTTCATCTTTGCAGAAATGCCGCTCTCATCTAAACCCCAGCCCAAGATTCTCTTCTCAGAAGCCTGATTTGAGCCAAGTTAGAAAGTCTGAAAACAAACAGAATAAAAGCCACACTGTTCAGTGCTCCAAAATGGTTTCTGCCCTCCCTCGCAGTCCAAGGTCAGCGCAGTTTGTGCATGAGACAGGAGCCGTCTACAGAGCATTCTGTAACAAAACCCAGGCCCGGGCTGCAGGAAAACAATAGCTAGTCCCTGCGGGAGTAAAACAAACAAGATCACTTTCCTCTCATTTTGGCCTGTACTTCTAGGCAAAGAAAGCAGAAAGCAAAAGCTAGTGGTCTGAAGCACTTTAAGAACTCTTTATGGGAAGCATCTTGATTCCATAATTTTCTCCACTAATTAAAAATGAAGTTAAAATGAATGAAGAATGATCATCACAAACACATTTGCTTCATGTTGTTACCCATCGTACAGTCCCATGATGTGAACCCAGTGGTTGTTGGGAAGTTCTGATGGAAAGAAGCATATCTTTATCCTTGTAAAGAACTAAAATAAGGACCACCTAGATGGAAAAAAGACTGATGCAAAATGAAAAAAAAAAAAATAACCAGTTTGTGTTTGACTTTCACTGAATATTTTGTCGCATAATGATATACAACTAGAATCACTTTTTATATACAAATTAAATCATCATGATTTAAGGAAAATCTAAGAAAATCAAATATAGCTTAAGTTCTTAAGATGATTGAACTCTGAATTAAAAAATAGCTCACTGAGGTTTGTAAATGTTTTAACATCTGTTTTACTGTTTGACTGTCAAACTAAATTATCCTAAACGTGAGACTGTACTACCTAACGAAGCCTACCAGTTATTTTCACTGTTTCGGAATCTCGAAATTACGGAACATGAATGAAACCTTAGAAGCCACTCTAGTCCAGCAACTGCCTGATGGGAGCGCTGTCCCGGACAGCTATTTTCACGTTTTCAAAGGCTCAACTGATAGAGCGTTTTTCCTTATAGAATCCTCTACAGACCGGTTTAAGCACTAACTTATGGTACAAACAAGAAAGAAAGAGAATGAAGCGGTCATTTATTCCGTGCCTCCTGTGTGTCATACATTGTGGCAGGGGCTTTACGTATTTCTAAAGCATTTATTCTTCACGTCACCCTAGTGAAATACTATGACCTACATCGCATAGATGCAAAAAACAAAAGGCTAAAATACAGGATAATACTACTTCCTCTCTAACTCAAATAACGAAAAGTCAATGTTATGTAACAAGTAAATATTTCAGAGAGAAATATTTTCATAAAATTAACGATGAAGCTATAGAAAGTATGAGACAAAAATAGGTAAAATGCATTCTTGATATTCAAATTTGTTGTCAATATCTATATTTTTAATAGCAGACCAAAAAATAACCAACAGGTCTATTATAAAGAAATATTTTAACAATAAAATATTAAAACAAGTAATGGCAGGTACAAAATAAATTATATTGTTTAATTTGGGTAAAATTATGAAAATCGTGTGCGTGTGCATATACAGTCACGTGCCACATAACGACATTTCAGTCACCAGTGGACCACATATACGATAGTGATCCCATAAGGTTAGTACCACATAGCCTAGGTGTAGCAGGCTATCTCATCTAGGTTTGTGTAAGTGCACTCTATGATGTTCGCACAATGACAAAATCACCTCACACCACATTTCTCAGAATGTATTCCTGTTGTTAAGTGACACATGACTATATATGTGAATGGCAAGCTAAATTAGTAAATAAGAAAATGTACCTACTTTTTTCTCATTTAATCTGAATGGTATTGTTTAAGAATTATATATACAAAGTTAAACATTATAATGTAATGATCTGGTACTAACCTTGACATATATAGAGAAAAATATATTTGAAAACAGTTTACGTTAAAAATCAATGTTAGTGATATTTTGCTCTTACCTTTCTGTTGAGGCTTGAAGTGATGAATAGATAAACTAAATGGTTGACAATAGAAGAATGTTTAAACTCCTCTTATATGATGGAATACCATATAACCGTTAAACAATATTTTTAACATAATTAAGGATACAGGACAATGTCCAAATAAAAAACAGGAAACCAAATACACACACACACAATGAATAATCCCAAAAGTGTAAATATAAAATGACATACATATACACTTAGGTACACAGTGACAAAAACGGAAAGAAATAGCCACTGCTTCATGGACCTTACAGTTAGTGTAACCTTTTCTGTTTTTCCAATTTTGCTCACCTTATTCTATTTTATAATTAATTTGTATATTTATTTTATTTCTCATTAGACAGTGAGCATTCGGGGTCAGGGACCGTCCCTTAGCTGCACCTGTAGAAACCGTTGCAGTATTCAGCATTCAAAACTTTTTGCTGGATTAAATAGAATGAAGGGTAAGGTAGTCTACGATTTTACTTTGAGAATAGTTTCAATATTTTTTAAAGTTTGTTTTTATTTCAAGACACATTTACAGTGGTAAGTAGTCCAAAATATATCTGGACACAATTCCATTTGAATGGATTATCTACAATGTCAATAAATTTTTTCTCTTTAAATGGGTTTATATCCTAATAAAAAAAAAATCTCTATTGTGAAGTGTGTACTTCATATTCTGCTAAAAAGAAAGAGACAATGAGAACTAACAAATGTCAATTTGGACATTTAGATCATGTTTCTTATTAAAAGATGCCTAAATTGAAATAATTTATACATTTTCTAAAATGTCTACGTATTCTGTAATTTTGTTACCTTTTCAGTGTATTGATAGTTTTCAGTAGAAGGTATTTTTGTAGTCATTAATGGACACATCTGGAAACTTTTAAGTTTAAATTTACCGTACTGAAATTTTAAAAGAGGCGTGATCTTTCATGGGGGATGCGTATGAAAAAATGTCATAGAGGTCAGAAAATCATTAGCACTATAAAGCACAGAACACTGACAGAGCGTGAGTAGAGGCATTTAACATTGGATACAGCCAATTTTAATATGGAAAAAAGAGAAACTAATACAACTTACTGTATTCCTATTATGTATCTGGCAATGCACTACGCACTTCGCATACATTATCTCATATAATCCCTCTGCATTAGATTGATGATCCCCATTTTTCATAAATGGAAATTGAGATTTATAAAGGAAAACAATCTTCCCAAGAAAACACAGCTATTGCATGGCAGACTATAATCCCAGTCTGTCTAATTAAATACAGGCTCTTTCTCTGATGTCATTATGCCTTTGGGGAAAGAAGAGTTGGTGGTGAAGATCAGTTGAAGGACTGAGGGGCAAACCTCAGAATAAGCTCTTGGGTAAGTAACTTAAATGATAGGAGACGCTTCCGCTGCAGGCGGCCCAGTGTTTCGTTAGTTCGAATCCTGGGCGCGGACATGGCACTGCTCATCAGACCACGCTGAGGCAGCGTCCCACATGCCACAACTAGAAGAACCCACAACGAAGAATACACAACTATGTACGGGGGGGCTTTGGGGAGAAAAAGGAAAAAATAAAATCTTTAAAAAAAAAAAAAATGATAGGAGACGCTTGAGGACCAAGGTTCTGCTGGGAGGATAGAGAACTTTCACGAACAGATCGCCGACGGGCAGGAGCTTGGCCTGATGAGGAATGCTTCTGGAAATTGATCTTCGCCTCATGCAGTCTCAACAGTAAACACTGTTCAGAAATGTGCTGTGGTTTACTTGTACCAGCCACTTGCTCTGGATTAGCAGGTAGGTTTGGAGCCAGTCTCTAGAAGGAGACTCTCCAGTAGGCACGGAGCCAACTCCCAGGAGGAAGTTAGGGCCAGGAAGAAGGCAAAGGGGGCGCTCCTGCCTGGTATCAATCCACAGCTACATGACTCCATGGGAAAATGCAAAGCTATGCCTGCATGTGCCAACATGCTTTGTCATCACTTGATTTATTTGTTTCCATCAGTTTCTGTATCATTCTCCATCAATGAAACTAAATTCTTTACCTGTGTCTGATGGCGTCTTTTCGTCAACACTCATCCTGTTGCCACAACCTCACAAAGGTTATTAAATACCAGCTTCCTTTGAATGGATTCCAGTCATATCAGCCCCAGCTGGCTTATCAGCTTACATGCCAAGGACAACTTTACCTATTTTTCAAATCTCAGAAAAAATCCTACATTCTTTATGAGTCTTCTGGACTGATTTTCTTAGGTCCATTCAGGCACCTTTTCTCTGTGTTTAAGTTGTATTGTGTACATACTCCCTTTATACTGGCGTCTCAGTAATCATGTTGTTCATTGACAAATGTCTCTCCCCACTAAAACGATATCTTTGATCTGATAGTTCCTTAAACCCTAGTCTATAGAAGATGCTCATATTTATTTGTTAAATAAACCTGCTATTCATTGTTTTTATCACTTAAGGTACATATTGTTTGACTATTAGCAATTTAACATTGAATTAATGCAAAGTATGGTCAAAAGACGACACCTTGATGAAAGCATTTTGAGAAAAAGAGTAACGGTGTAAAGAATGAAAAACAGTAACAGCTAATACTTCCTGAGTACTGTGTGCCAGATAATGTTCTACTAGTTTTACATAGATTAATTCATTTAATCTTCACAATAGCATTATGCAAAAAGTACTGTTATTTCCCCCATTTTCCAGAGGAGGAAACTGAAGCAGAGAAAGATGGGACAAACATGCATCACACAGCAATAAGTGTGGAGGCGGGCTCTGAATCCAGGCAGTCGGGCTCTAGAGTCTGTGGTCTGAACCACTGTCAGTCAAAGCCGTCCACATATCAGTGATGCGTGCATGCCTTTTCATTTAATCCCTGAAAGCAGCGGCTAAGATAGGAGGAACGCACTAGGAGCAGAAGTCAAGTTGGACGGGCTTGATCTGGTCCCACGGCTCTGCAGGTGAGCGGACGGGCAGGTGCCATCAGTCCTGGATGTCTGAGCACCTTGTGAGGAACACGAAGACAAATGATGCCAATATTATCCATACATGGGCTGCTCCTTCTGCATCAACATGTCGCAGAAATCATCCCTCGCCTCGTTCTTCCTGTTTGGAGTATTTGGGACTCTTACTCGTCTACAACATTTTAGAATCAACTTGTCAATTTCAAGAAAAAACCTGCGTGGATTTTGTTTGAAGTTGGACTGAAGCTATAGATCAATTAGACAACCACTTAGGATTGTAATGAATCTCCATAGCTAGGAACATAGTCTTTTTTTAAAAAATCATTTTAAAATTGTTTAATGACTTTAAGTCTTATAATTTTTCCATAAAGCTCTCAAATGACTTTTTAAAGATTATTCCCACATATCTATAATTGCTACTATAGATACCGATGTTTTTAAAAATTGCGTTTTCAGTTTGTATTTGATGTTTATAGCAACATTGCTAAACTCTCCAAATAATCCTAATAAGCAATATATAGATTAAATTGAGTTTTCTATGTAGAAAGTCATGTTCTCTGTGAATAAACAACAGTTTTCTTTCTCCTTTTCTCCTGTTCTTATAGATTTTAATTCTTATTCTTGTCTTACTGTGCTGGCTAGGACATCTAGTGAGACAGTAAATATAATTAGTTCCAGTGGGTTTCCAGGTTTCTGATTTTAAAGGTAATACTTCCAACATTTACCATTAAATATAATCTTTGCTGTACGTTTTTGGTATATAACCTTCACCACGTAAAGGAAGTTACTAATTTGCTAAGAATTTCTTCCTTTTAATTACAAGCAGGTGCTGAAAATTAGTGAATGTTCTTTCTGCATTCACTGAGATGATTACATAGTTTTTCTTCTTTTAGTCAGCTAACGTAAAGAATTATATTAACAGATTGTCTAATGTTAAGCCAATCTGCCATTCCTGGAATAAATTCAACTTGGTCTTGAGTATTCTGGCCTCAGTTTTCTATAAGAACTTTGCATCTAAGTTTATGAGTGAGTTTGGTCTTCAGTTTTCTCTTCTTGAATTGTCCAATTTTGAAGTTATACTAACTTCATAAAATGAGATGTCAGGTTCTTTCTCCTATTTTCTAGAATACTTTGTATATAAAACATTGAACTCTGGTAGAACTTACCTATAAAATCAATTGGGCCTGATGCTGTCTTTAAGGGAAAACAGCTATTGTCTCAATTTCTTTCATACTACAGGGAGATTTACATTTTCTTTTTCTTCTTGGGTCAATTTTGGTAATTTTAATTTTTCTAGGAAAGTCAGAACTACACAATTATTGATGTTTAAAAAATGAAATTCAGAAGTTAAGTGGGACATTAGAGAACAAATAAAAATTTATAGCAAACCCATTAAATCAGATCCAGAAGTTCAAAATCCAAAACACAGCAATGGTAAAAGATATCAACTGACCCCACCCCACCAAAGACAACACCACCACCTCAGGTCTGCCCAAAGCCTCTTACAGGTAAAGAACCTATGAAACTACCACAGCATTGCTAATATGTCCACTTTCTTAGACTCTTTTGACATTTCACAAATGTAATTTAGAATATTTGATCTTATCAGCATGATAATCACTTTTGAATTAATCACTTATTATTACCATAGCATTCCTTACCTTCAACAAATTATAGGCTATTTTCTAAACTTTATTTTTTTCCAACATTCCTTTGTGTTCATATAAAACAATCTTTGGTTTGGTTCTGTTTTTTACTGTTTCCTCACTAAATTAGTATCCCAACTTAAGGAAGATGTTGATCAAATTGCATAAAACTATGACACTAAGTAAAGTCATGCCTCACTCTTAACTGAAATTGAGGTTTTCATATATGTCAGTCAGAAAGATCATAAATCCATAAACGTGTGTGTCTGATCTGCTTCAGCAACATATCATTTCTTCCTTCACGTTTCTGAAAAGAGAGGTGGGGTAGAGCAAACAGACTCAGACCTAAGGACCTTGTGAGTTACAAATTTACACAGCATCACTTCATGACACCTCCACTTAACTCCCTCTCCATTCAAAGTTTCACACTAGAGAATTGGTTGGTTCCCTTCAACAGTCCTTTAGAATCCCAGAGGAAAAAATTACTAATTGTTATGTTTTCTAAAACACCGTAAGGGACTCGTATTTTAGAAAAATTATATTTTCTAAAAGCCTTCTAAAAAGTACTCAAGTTAACATTTTCAGACAACAGCTGAATTTAAAACAAGTGACATCTCTTCTTCTTTAAGACCAAGATAAATTCAATCACTGGTCACACTGTGCTCCCAAACTTCTACCAAACAACTCAAAAATCAACTCTCAACTGAAGGGGATTTCAAAGTCAACTAAGAAGCCCCCAGAATGATACTTAAATGGCCTATAAAAGAATTTATTTTTAAAGGCATATGGAAGAAACAGTAAATGTCTGAGGCCATAAGTAAGGAAAGCATTGTTTTTATTAAAAAAAAAAGAGAGAGAGAAAAAGATCCTTAATTTGGAGGAATGAGGAAGAATAGTAAAGACAGAATGTGTGACAGAGTCTCAAAAGCATTCACAGATGGTGTTAAACTGCATCCAGTTTTTCCCAAGCTTCTGAGAGGTCATGTCCAAGTTTCTCACTCTGACATTTTAGAGGTTCCTGCAACCCCTGTCATCCTGGTCTAGTTTGAAAACAGGTTTAGCCGATTTCCCTAACACATCAGCCTAGGCACACAGCTAATCTAAGAACCACTGTATCTACACTTTCTTCTCCTCCCTGAAATAAGCACAATTAATAGAAAATATAAAAATGGTACAATAACAAGAAGATTACGGCAACAGGAAGTTAAAAATAAAGCTGAGTGGAAAACAGACCTGAAGTAAGGAGCTTCTTCCAAGCCTAGAGGGAACCCACAGCTTAGAGATGTCGCAGCATCCTCTCCTGGGGCTCAGGCTGTGAGCTCTAAGTAGCAAATGATATCCAGTCTCTAGGCCTGCAAATTACCAATCCCCAAATACTACAGTGCCTCAAACCAAGAGAGATACAATCCCCCTAAAGGGTTTACGACAACTTCAAATCTATTCACAATTAATTCAAATAAAATAATCACTAGTAAAACTAAAAACTAGGCACATAATGAATCCAGAGCTGTCAGTTAGAGACTAGAAACTACTTGGCACAGAATAGTCAGTTGTGCTCTCTGATGCTGTTATTTTTAATCAAGTACTTTTAGGTCATAAAAATGAAAAACCTATATTCCTTTCCAAAGTAACTATATCATAACAATGAATCTTATCAGTCTAGTAGCTTTGTCTTCATGTTTGTTGATAATGTAAAACAATTTTTTAAAAAGAGGTAGTATACATTTAACTTGTGATATATTTCACTTCTTTTATATTTAATGTTGATTTTTAAATATTGCTTTTTCATTCTTCCAGAACATAGTAAAATAGTTTTAAAGGCTACTAAAATATAGAAAAGATTGCTTGAATTATGTTTCCATTTCCCAGGTGAGGATCTGGTCATCTCATAAAATAAGGTTATTAACCAATTTTGGGAAGTAACTCTACAACTTGAACATCAAAATAAAGATCAAAACTTTCACACTCAGGGGACCAGCCTGGTGGTGCAGTGGTTAAATGCGCATGTTCCACTTCAGTGGCCCAGGGTTCGCAGGTTCAGATCCCAGATGCGGACATGGCACCACTTGGCAAGCCATGCTCTGGTAGGCATCCCACATATAAAGTGGAGGAAGATGGGCACGGATGTTAGCTCAGGGCCAGTCTTCCTCAGCAAAAAAGAGGAGAGTTGGCAGCAGATGTTAGCTCAGGGCTAATCTTTCTCAAAAAAGAAAAAGAAAAAACTTTCACACTCAGAACTCACAACACACAGACATACCACCTAACAATTAGTTATTGATGTTGTCTTTGAAGAACTGTAAATTAAGTTAGAAAGCTTGCTTGCCAAACTTCTCCTATCAGTAATATGGAAGTTTACTGGATTTGAAAACTTAGATTATACGCAACCTTTTTAAAATTATATAGAAATCTAATTCCTGAAGAAAAAAACAAATAACAGTATCACAAAGATGATGTGCTCACTTGTGCTTTTTTAAAAACTGGCCAAAATTTATGACAAAGCAATTGTTGCACAATTTGATAATTTTATAATGCTTGAAAAATTATCTTGCTGCTTAAAAAAACAGAAAAAGGATTATTCAACTAGGAATTATTTATAGTATTTGTTTTTCCATCAATAAAATTTGTATTAGTCATGTATTAAAAGAGACAGAAAAGCTATTATAAGACTAATTCCAATGGTCCAAATTCTTTATAAACATACTCACAAATATTTAATAGAAGTGTTTTTCAGCTTTTACTAGAGATACAGTATCTGTTTTTCTGTCAGAGATTTTGGGGAAACTTAGCAGTCTGGAATCACAGGGCCAAGGTTTAAATGTCCTGCTTACTAACTGTGTGATCTTGATCAAGTTGCTAAACTTCTCTGTGCCTCAGTTCCTTCATCTGTAAAATGGAGACAGGGTTCTTATTTTATAGTATCATTTTTTGTTATAGTTTTGTGTTAATAGTATTGTAAATGAAATAATCCAGGCAAAGAGCCTGGCATAATAAATGTTGGCCATACGTCCTTAACTCTATTTTCACATTTTATGTTCCCCATTTTCCTTAAACAGAATACCAGCAAATCAGTAACAAATGGATAAAAAAATGAACTAAAGGGGGGAAAAAAGCCCTCATAAAAAATGTATTTCTTTCCAATTAATTACCTAATTTGGAACTCAATGGCCCAATATTACCTGCAAGTGAATTCCTTGATTACTTAGCTCCAACATTTTTAAAACCATGAAATGTGTAAGATTTTTAGAAAATTACTGAAAAACTTGAACATTCTTGGAACACCCCTTTTAGGACAGGCTGTTCCTTTTAATATTTTCTTGGAGACACACCTAAGTGGATCTTTCAGTTGTGTAATAAAAAAAGACAAAATAGACACTCTAAAAAGTCTCTAAGCTCTAAGGAGCTAAAATGTCTGCATCGCCATGAAGACACAGGTCTCCAGCACAGCTAATGAACCGGTACAGCTTCCTAACCAAAAATGAAGAAATGAGCGCTGGACATCAGGTTCACTTGTTACAAAGACATTAAAACGAAAGCCAATTAACATCAACACAAATAAAAGAAGATGAACAATATCATAGAATAAAGGACTGACCTTCCCAAGAGGGATGTGGACGTCTGAAGAACTTCTATTTCCATTAAATATGAGAGGGGACGGGAGAGGGGGTCTGGGAAGGGGGAAGAGGAGGTGGAGACAGTATTCGTCTTGTTCTCATTTTATTGTGGGCTAGTTTTTTGAAAAAAGAGATCTTGGCACAGAGTTGACTCTCTCTAGGGTCTTCCTGCTCTAGGCCCAAAGACCCCTGCCGATTCTTACACAGATGCCTGTGCCTGTCCCTCATGTGGGTTTGTGTGGGCACACTCATGGGCATGCAAAGAAGTCCAAGGGCATCAAGGGAGAGCAGAGCAGAGAAAGTGGAAAGTTGTGTTGGACATTCTCTAAAATTCTTTTTATTTTATTTCATATGTTCTGCCCTAAATTTCAGTTTATTTTGTCTTTCTAATTATCTATTTTTGTCAGGCTTTTTCAGTTCAACTCATAAGTGAACTCAGCTAGCTTTGAAATACTTTTTCTCCATCTCATCTGCTAGGTTTATTACAGTAGCACTACCACGACACTAGAGCATCTTGACACAGGATTACATAAATCCTACTAACTGAAGCCAGCAGGTACAACAGAATTATCCTTTGAGTTCAGGTAATATCATGTGAAGACTTTTCCCTGTATGATTTTCTTTTGCTTCCTAGTTTTGATAAAATAAAGGCCTATCTAAACTTCTTGCCGTGCACACTGGAAATCCTGCCCTATTTTTTAAAGCATCGCCATCCCACTTAAGCTAACACTGATATTTCTGAATCTCAAACATAAGCAGTGCTGCCAGCCCACAGATCTGAGTTTTCCAATAAATGCCGCTTCGTTCCTAGGTTCACATTGCAATGTTTGCTTCACAGCATAGCTCATATTTCATTTTATTTCAGAACTTTGTTTCAGCACAACTTCATATAATATTTTCCCTTTTCCCTTCACAATGTAACTGAAGAAAACAACAAATTAAAAATATAGTTTAAAGCTAAACAGAAACAAAAGCGCAATTGATAGAACTGGTTGTTGTTTTCAAGGTCTGATTAGCTAGAAAATTCGAGTTCCTTTGGATTACACTGATACGTAACAGACACACATTGGCTGTATTGGAACACGCTGGCTGTATTGGAAAATGCTCCTATATCCTACTTGACAATACGTGGCTTTGCTAGAAAAGTCAGCATTTCAAACACCCAGTCCTCCAACACGTTTCATGCTGACTATATCCTGATTACAGAACTAAACATTATGCAGAATAAAAAGGTGTGTGATAAGCTTTTGGCATTCACAAGAGATCGTCTAAGAAACTCATAAGAAAAATTCTACAATTTGTTCTCAAAAGTAATTTAGTATAATGGTTTTAATTATATAATTAGCATGAACCACATTTCAATACATGTAAATATGTTTCTCCTAGAGTTTAACATGAGCATCACATACATATTTCTGAGATGAACCACTGAACCACTATTAGTTCATCTCCTAATGTAAATGTTTAAATATTGTAAGCTTAATCAGACTGTAACAGAATACCTACAAAAATGTATTCTATTTCACCTTTCATTATTTTTAAACATGCCTCAAAATGTTTTACATTCTACAAACAGAAATCATCTTTTCTTGAAACACTCTACTTGCCAGATACAATGTGAAAATAGTCATTTTAAAAAAAGCTTCCTTTCTCTTTAACATATCAGGAAACATCTGCAGAAAGCTTACCTGCCATTTTTTATGATAGAACAAAACAAAATCTACTTTTCAGAGTGTAATTACTCTTTCTTTATAAGAATGAACATTTAATTACTGAAATGCTGTCCATGGCCACGTCGGGGGTCGGGGGACAATTTCATCTTTATGGCAAAGAAAAAGTTTTCTTAATATTCAACTTATTGTGTAACAACCTTCTGATTAATTTAAACGGATTTCATTGTACAAACAGAGGAAACGGGTTTTGAGAATACTAAACTTGAAAAAGTCATTCTATTTTGGATTAAATAAATAAGAAGAAACAACTCAGTCATCAGAAACCTGAGTAACACCCCACACAGGAGATCCAGTTTCTGTATTTCATGCTCCATCAGCTCTGTACTTTGCTGTGATTAGTTACTGATATGATCACAACACAGAAAGAGTCAAGGGAGCACACAGGCCCTGGAGACAGATGTAGTGTGGTCTCTGGTTCCTTTACTTGTCTGCTATCTAGACTTGGGCAAATTAATTCCCCTCCTTGAGCCTCCATTTCCTAACCTATAAAAGTGAGCATAACAGACACTACACTAAGAGAGTGAGAGGATTAAATAAAAGGTATGTAAAGTTCCCAGCAGAGTCACGAGCACATATTAGGTGCTTTACAGTTCTCTCCCCTTCCCGACCCCTCCCAAGTCCTGCTCCTTGCCCCTCTATCACTGTTAGAGCACCCAGGCCAACAAATGTGCAGTATACAAAGTTATTCATAGTATTCCCTTGCAACATTTTGATGCTTGTTGGGTCTGTAATGATATTTCCACTTTCCCAATATTTCTGATTTATGTGTTCTCTCTCCTTTTCTCAATCAGTATTGCTAGAGGATTATCAATTGTATTAATCCTCCCTAAGAACCAATTTTCTTTGGTTTTGTTAATTTCTGTTGTCTCTTTTTCATTTTATTGATTTCTGTTCTTATTATTTCCTTCCTCCTACTTAATATATTTTGTTTTCTTTCCCTACCTTAAGGGGGAAACTTTGCTGTTTTGATTTTCCTTTCTAATATGAACATTTACAGTTATGCATATTCCTCAAAGTACTGTTTTAGCTGCTCCCCACAAATTTTATTTGTTTTCATTATTCTTCAATTCATATTTTATAATTTCTCTTGTGATTTCTTCTTTGACCTATCATTATTTAGAACTATACCTTTAATTTCCAAATATTTAGATATTTTCTATCTTATTGTTATTAATATCTAACTTAATTCCCCTCTGGTCAAACAAAATACTATGTAAGATTTCAAACATTTAAATCTTATTAAAACTTGTTTATGGCATCACATAAGGTCTATCTTAGTGAACATTCTGTGCACATGGAAAGAAGTTGTATTCTGTAGTTTTCAGTTATAGATCTGAGTTACCATGTGGTGTCATTTTCTTTCAGCATTTACTTTAAGTATTTCTTGTAGTATGAGTCTAACAGCAGTGAATTCTCTCATTATTTGTTAATCTGAAAATTCCTTATTTTCCTCTATTCCTGAAGGATAGTTTTTACTGAATGTAGATTTCTGGGTTATTTTTTTCTCACAATCCTTTAAAGATGTCATTCCATTGTCTTCTGGGTTCCATTGTTTCTGATGAGAAGTAAGCCATAATTTGCAGTATTGTTGCCTGTAAGTAACGTTTCATTTTTTCCTCTGGCTAATGTCCTTGTCTGTAGATTCTATGTCTTAAGATTTCCTATCATTCTCCTCTCCTTCTGAGACTTCAATTACTACATGACCTTTGCAACAATTTTTTGTTTTTTTGAGGAAGATTGCTCCTGAGCTAACATTTGTGCCAATCTTCCTCTATTTTATGTGGTACACTGCCACAGCGTGGCTTGACAAGTGGTGTTAGCTCTGTGCCCAGGATCCGAACCTGCAAACCTTGGGCTGCCAAAGCAGAGTGCATGAACTTAACCACTATGCCACCAGCCTGGCCTCCAGCAACAATATTAATACTGTGTAACTAAGGACCTCTCTCATCATCATTTAGTTAAATTTGAAAAAGATACAAGCCAATGTGGAACAATTAAGAAGAAAAAGAAAATCCCACATTGAATTTTTGTTAAATGGTGAGTTAGTGATATTACAGGAAAACTTGAATCACATGCTATCAAAATATACCATTCATTTATGAAACGAAAAGAGAATTAATTTTTCATATTTGCTTTCATAATTATTTAAATCAGCATTAGCTATATTTATATTACAAGTTCTAAATGTTATTCAAAATATGGTATTATGAAAAACATGAAAGATAACACTATATCATAAGAAACTTAAGTCACTCATCCAGGGCATTTTTGTCTTATCTGGATCAATGTTTCTATTTTTGTCTGCTCTGTAAGATATTCTGAAGCCATGGTCAGAAGTACATGCTTTTAGCCTTATGTTTAATTTCTTTTAACCATAATTACATTTGTTCAAGGAACAAGAAGGTCTCTGAGGCCCGAGAAGAGTGAAGGGGGCAGAAAGCACTAGAAAATAAAATTGGGGCCAGCCCCAGGGCATAGCGGTTAAGTTTGGTGCACTCCACTTAGGCAGCCCAGGTTCATGGGTTTGGATCCCAGGCATAGACCTACACCACTCATCAGCCATACTGTGGCAGCATCCCACATGCAAAATAGAGGAAAATTGGCACAGATGTTGGCTCAGGGCAAATCTTCCTCAAACAAAATGAGGAAGATTGGCAACAGATGTTAGGTCAGGGTGAATCTTCCTCAGCAACAACAACAACAACAACAAAAAACCTCAGTAGTCATAATAAAATACTACTTTAAAAAAAAAAAAAGGAGGTTAAGAGGTAGAGCAGCCCAGCTACAGTCAGGAGCTAGATTTCATTATGAGGATGACAGGACACCAGTGGGACAAGGAGATGCTGTGATCTAATTTTCAATGTTTTTTTTTTAAGATTGGCAACAAATGTTAGCTCAGGTGACAATCTTCCTTCTTCTTTTTTTTTTTTTTGCTTCTTCTCCCCAAAATCCCCCCAGTCCATAGTTGTATATTCTAGTTGTAGGTCTTTCTGGCTCTGCTACGTGGGACGCCGCCTCAGGGTGGCCTGACTCGTGGTGCTAGGCCCATGCTCAGGATACAAACTGGCAGGAACCCGGCTGCTGAAGTGGAGCACATGAACTTACCCACTTGCCCAGAGGGCTGACCCTAATTTCAATTTTAAAAGGCCTTTCCAGCTACTCTGTAGGGAGCACTTGTGAGAAAAAACTGATAGTTCAGGGAAGAAAGATGGTGGTTTTGACTTAGGTAGTAGAGGTTCTAAGTTAAGTGGTCAAATTAGAGAGAGATTTTTAAAGCAGTGGTGGATTAAATGCAGGGTAAGGGAAAGACAGGCGGTCGTGAAGCCTCCTGGGCTTTTGGCCTGAGGTAGGGAACTTCCAGTGATAAAGCAGTAGTGGGTTTGAACATTTTTGAGACAGTTATTGCATAGCCAAATGGAGATATGAAGTAAGCAGGTGGAAATTTTGGAATAAATAACATCTTGGATAAAGGAGAAAATTAAAATCATTCATAATATAATACCTCTACCTAGAAATAACAAATATCTGCTAATATTTTAGTATATTTCCATTAATCTTACTAAATGAATTTGAAAAAGAACCTTCTGTAAATGATTTTACCAAAGAGTTAATATATATAAATATCTCAAAAGCAATTATAACTATAGTGTAAAGCAAAAGTCCCCTTTGATCATAGTTACTTAGCATCCAATGCTTTCTCTGAAAAGTCTAAAAGGAATTATCTATCAATAAAAGCACCAGCACGTGGGATAGTATCTGTTATCCCTAAAAATATTCAACTAAATTTTCTACCATAGCAAACCAAGATGCTGTGTGAACTGACCAACTACACCAAGTGACAAATTACTGGTTAGCTATTTATCACTTAAGATTACAAATGATCACTATTATATAAAATGCACTATTATCACTACATTTTGCTCATTCCTTGATCATTTTGCAGTTAATCAGTACAATTTGATAATTACTGCACCTCCTGATATAATTGGCAGTCTTACCTTTTCTCTTTCTATTTTGTTTGTTTGAGGAAGACTAGCCCTCAGGCAACATCCACTGCAATCCTCCTCCTTTTGCTGAGGAAGGCTGGCCCTGAGCTAACATCCGTGCCCATCCTCCTCTACTTCATATGTGGGACGCCTGCCACAGCATGGCTTGATAAGCGGTGTATAGGTCTGTGCCCGGGATCCAAACGAGCGAACCTCGGCTGCTGAAGTGGAGTGTGTAAACCTAACCACTACACCATCGGGCCAGTCCCAGTCTTACCGTTTTAAAGAAGGGAGAAATTCAACATTGTATTGTATATAAACCTTAAAGGGCTCATGGAAGCAATGAAAAGGTGGCTATTTTTAGCTTAAATTTTAGACTATGTAGTGAAATTTTATATGCAACCATATTATCTAAAATGCCTTAGTGGAACAATAAAAACAATCAAATAAACCCCCTCTCCCCCACAAAAAGAGATTTGAAAGTTCTAGAAATATACAGATTGGCCAGTCAGCAATCTCTTAGCCATAAGGGATTGACCGATCTCTGTTTTGAGGAAACAGCTTTATATTTTTTCACCAGCATTTTACAATGTGAGATCTATTATATATGCACAGTTATACTCTGTCCCCTTAAACTAAAGGACACTCACCACTCAGGCTCCCTAAACCTCTACGCCTGCCCTACACTTCCTGACACCACGTGTTACTTTGGCCACTTCATATCCGGTCAAATACCGGGCAATGACAACCAGGGCCATAAGCCCCAGGATAATTTGTGAAAAGGCTGGGCAGTTTCATAAGCATTTTGCCCAGATTAAGGAAAACAAAATATATCTAGATACAAAAAATAACTTGCAAGCAAAAAAAATGAGTTTAAAACCTTAAGATGAAGTATAATCTCTAGAACACAAGACTTGTGGGAGAACAGACGGGAGGGCACACGCAGGTCAGCACCATCTTAGGAGCGCCCATAACTCATTTCTTTTGGAAGGAGTGCCCCTATTTATCTTATTTTAAATATGTAACTAAAGTATTTTAATGTCATATTTATCTGCTCCTAAATCTCTACTTTTCTATGAGATCTTGATCTTGCCCACTGGGTTTTTCTCATCAAGGCGTTTTTTCAGAAACATAAACCCCAAAGTCAGTCTGCCATTAAATAAATTTTATAAAATCATTTCAGGCCTTTAATGATATGATTCAGTGTAATGAAAATAAAGTTTATGGAAAGACTAAACACACTGCAATGGTTAATGAATCTCCCCAGATTCTTAATTTACCATTAGAGAATAATGTAATCTTCCCCTTTGGCAATTATTTCAAAAAGCCAAACTTGCAAAAATTAAAAATTTTTATTAATAGAAAGGGTCATTTTATCATTTCCTGATTGGTAGAGCAGCCAAAAAGTAAAAGGCATATTAAGTCACATAATGATATTTTCATCTTCATCTTGTACTTAATACAAATAACTAAACACCCAATCTGGGGGGAAACTTTTAAAATTATTTTAAATATATTTAGGACTTGCTGACATTTTCAAACTATTAAAGATTACTTAATTTCCAGCACAACAAACAGCATATCATTCAATGATTCCCAGGTAGTTTGCCAATAACCAAAAATAAACTACACATGAGAACAAGCAGCAGCAGCCACTAGCAAAGATAACCCATCTTAGATTCTTCTTTAACATTACATTTAAGAGAAATCATCACCGAACAAAGAAATGGCATTTATGTTCTTGAGGGGTTTTTTTGGTTTTTTTTTTTTTAGTTCTTGGACACTTAGGAGACCTAAATTTGATTTACTAAGAATCTTTCCTTTATAGTTCTAATTTCACTATCACTAATCTTTTATTTAAGATTTAATTGCATAACATGATAGTTAACATATTCCCACAAAGTAGCATAAGTGGATAATTATATATCCCAGTTTGCAAGGAACAACCTCAGTTTATGCCTGTTGTCCAAGTCTGGAAGATAAAGTATACAGTTGCCTTTATTCCACCACCAGCTCAAGTCCTCTCATCTCAATGACAAGCTTCCTATTCAGACAATAGAAAACGGAATTCCGTGGAAATGGGAACAAGTTTTTTAATAGCTGGACCAACAAAAGTGGGTCTAATTTCCCTACTCCCTACCAGTTCACCTTCCCTTAGTGTGACATGGAAGCTAAAACTCTATTGTCACTTACTTCACATTTCTGAACATTTCTTCTTTAGATAAATGTCCTCTAATATAGACGTCAGCTCTCTCGGACATACAGATGACCAATGGCTTCCTGAACACCAACGCAAATATGAAATCACACTTCAAATGCTTGACTTGCACACAGCATGAAAAGATAAACATCATTATAGGTGATCATATTCCACCTCTATGACCAAAAAATAAAATAAACTTTCACTGATAAAAACTTTCACTACTAACAAAGGACTTTGGATTTTATCTATGAAATAGTTATCAACTTTAAAATGTTAGCAGAGAGACTGTCGGCTTCACAGTTGTAAGGGAAAAGACTTTCAGCGAACACACCAGCATTGATCTGACAAGCCCAGTGTCCTCCCCCATCTCGAGGGAAGCATCTCTACTCGTATTCACGGAATTCCACCTTCTCAGAAAACACGATTTTAAGGCTAAGTGTTCGTCCCTGAGGAAAACAAATGCATTGGCTGGTAGAAAGTGAGCCAAGCCATGGTTCTAACAGAACCTTTGTAATAGAAGGAACACAGTGATGACGTCAGAAATAACTTTGCTTTAGATTATATAAAATGCTTCTTCAGCAATCAACAAATAAGGTTTTGTCCCAACTTTCAATAACAAGACAAGTAGTAGGAAAAGTCACACAAAATCACCTTTTCAAGTACTTAGCAAATTTCTTCAAATAGCATATAACACTTCAAAATGGCACTTTTTTTTTAGGACATTTTTTCTGAAGGAAAAAATAAAAATCAGGCTTACTCTTAGGAGAAATCATCTGAAAATGTTTTATGGATCCTCAACTTTTATTTTCTTCATTTCAGATTTGGAAAAGCATGTCTTTCTTAATTATGCATCATACTGATTCCTCTTGTTTCAACTTTAGCAAATTATCCTTGAACAGCATGATTGAAACTACTGTTAGCTATGACATCCTTGGAAGAAATGAACAACAAAGGCATAAGTTTCACATATACCTCCCTATTCCATTATACCATTTTAAAAAATCATCAGTAAAAATGTTAATTCATATATTCTTTAGAGGAAAAAGGAAATGTTGGAAGAATCATCTCCCTATTTAATTTATATATATATACACACACACACACAAACACATACTCTTCATACTGATAAATGATCCACTTAAAAAATGCTTTACAAATGGTAGTAATTCCATGAATTTTTTTTAATATCACCTTTGATCAACCATGTGAAAAAAATATATTTGCCAACATCCAACTTCATTCCTTTACCTTCTTCCAATATTACAGGGCACTTCTAGTTCTTGCCTAGGGTGGAGAAGCCTTCCCTAAGCACAAACTACCCAGAATAATGCTTCGTCTGTCCATGGTGAGAGAGGAACGGTAGTCTTGCTGGAAAGATCTGCGCGTCCTCTGAGGCTAGCTTGGAGAAAACAGTCAGGAAAGGCAAAGGGAAGTGAGGCAAGAAGGTCAGAAAGGAGGAAAAAAGATCCTGCGGTTCCCTGAAGAGCTAAGAAGGAATCCAAGTGGCTTGGTCACTGACAGGAGATTTCGCTTCACCTACGCTACTATGGCTCCCATGACTTGGTGTAAACGCAAGTTAATCAAGGTCCTAATTTTATAAAGTATGAAGGTTTTATTAAAATGAATACTGCATTTAGTTTATTAGGTAAATTGATAGCTGCATACATAGTAAAACATTCCATCATACTAAAAGACGATTTTATCAACATTTATGTAGTACTTCATTATTTTAATGTACCTGAACTATGTTTTTGGAACTGCCACAGGAAAGCTGGTTTTAATAAAATATATGATTGTGTGATGTTGGAATGTTATTCACAAGATACATTCAATTTAGTCTGCTATGCACACTTAGGTGGAAATCTATGCCAGAAAAGTTCATGGCTAAAAAAATAAAGCATACATTTATTGTCAGGATGCAGAGATTCTTCAGTAACGAGCTGAAAAGGTAAGACTAAGTTTCAATTTCTTTAACTGCTAATATAGAGTTAACCATTGGTATTTAAAAAGACTAGTAGAGTAAAAGAGAAAAATGGTGCTAGAACATTTAAAAATACAAGCCATCTCAGGGAAAACCGAGATTCTCTCTGACTGGTTCAGAAAGCACTCAACAATACAGGCATGGTGAGTACTTTATATTATTTGTAAACCAAGCTGAGAATTTAAAATCGATCCAGGAAAGAAATGCAGAAATGCAGTTATTAAAAGGAGAACTAATCCTATCAAAAGATACAAAAGAATCAGGACTTGTTTTAAACACTGGCACAACTGTAATTGTGGATATAAATGTGGATTTTGAAATGTTAGTCATCTCAAGGCACTTGTTAAAACATAAATATTTAGACTTCTTAAAAGAATAGTCATGAATTGTAACTTTTGTCTAATAATTTTGATAAAGACAAATGGATTCTTGGTATTATTTGCAATATGAAACTATCTTAAATAGTAAATATCATTACATGATCCTCTAGAGGATTAAAACAGAGAAATATTTCTCTTCAAATGGATCAAGAATTAAAAATAAAGTCCCTTCTTTAACATACCTTGAAGGAAAATAATCAAATATTCAACACTTCCCCATTCAAATGCAAATTTTCAGACATTTCTTGAAAATTAAAATGACAACTTTCATTAATGCTGATGGACTTAAAAGTCAAAACAATTATAAACTAGATGATTTCTACGTATAGCTTTCATTTTCAACTGCTTGTTTTTGCAGTAAGTGCTCATTGTAACTTGTCTTAATTTTCAAAAGTGTTTAGATTCAACTTGAGCAGAAAAATCATTAGCAGTAGTTAATCTCTGTTTCAATGTCTATTTTAAACTCAACTATGTTTTGGTGAACTGTGAACTCATTCACGAAAAGAGATGATGGCCCTTGTAACAAAACAAATTTAAACCATAAATTTAATTACACTAAATTACCAAAATAAAATGAGCTTTCAACAACAGCAACTTGCCTACTCACCAAGAGGCATGACACACTGGCTGGGAAATTCAGTTCTATTTCTAGGAGGCAGACCCAGCCCCTTAACCATGTGAATACAATGCTGACAAAACATGCCTGTTATTTCTTGACAAATTTAATATACTTCTCCACATTTGCCTAAAATGTACAAGGTGGCCAAGAGGATTCGGCAGGACATGGATACATTCTCTGGTGTCTTTCATTTACAAATTTTCAAATAACCGTATATGATAGCAAATTTTTAAGACATAGTTTTATATTAAATATATATGTATTTTGAAATACAAGAAACTATTTCACACTAAATAAGGAAATGAAATTTTTAAGTCAATTATAATTTTCTATGAGGATACAACCAGATGTACAAGAATTCTTGCTCTGAAAGGAAACTACAAATCTTTAAGTGCTAAAACACAATTTGAGGCACCATGTCACAGAAATCACTGTAACTTTTTAAAGAAAGTCATGCTTCCCTTCAGAGAATCTGTTTTACTCACTAAATAGTCTGTCCATTCTATAATACTTCACTGGTAACTATATAAATGGAAATGTCTTCTCTAGCCTCACCAGAGAATCATGAGGATGAAAAAGCACCAGATTATTCAAAAGAAAGAACACTTTGTCCAAAGGGACACGAGGTCGAAATGGGAAGGACAACAGCACGTAATATCAGTGTCCATTTCTGACATTAACTCAACAAACGCAAATCTTTTTTTTTGGTCAATAAATTGGAATGGTATTATATAAAGGGCAATAGTTCAATCTAGCAGTTTTTGTGACTAGGAATTGCCATATACAACATAAACCAGCAAGAATATGACTCTCCTTCAAAGAAATTGCTAACAGCAGCAATGCTTGGGGGCAAAGAGTTCATTTAAATTATTTATGGAGTGCCTGCTTAGTTCCAGGCACTGGGCTTGCAGGAGGGAAGAAGCCAGACATGGTCCTCAAGTTACGAAGCCTGCCTTCTAGTGGGGGAAGAAGGGCACTAAAACAAATAACCAAGACACCTCTAGACAGTTCAAGGGCAACAAGAAAAGTAAGAGTAATTATTGTCATGGAGGAAGACTCTCCGGAGGAGCTGCTTGCAGATGGGGTTTCAGGGAGACGCTTTCTGAGGAGGTGCTATTTCAAAACTGAGGTTACTGGAGAATCCACATCCCCCTTTAAATAATTGCTATCTCGTGATTAAAGACTACACTTTTTTAACATAACCTTTCACTTGAGCACATTTCCTTTCAAACATTCCAGCAGAGTTAATTTTTCCCATCCAACTGGCCGATCAGTCAGTTCTAAGTGGGATGGATAGGAGTGGTCTTCGGACATCACCAAAAGAAAACAACAAAACGCTAACCAGGCGTTACAAAGAAAGGGAGAAAAAAAGGGGGAGGTTGGTGTTAATGAGCCTCTGAATTCCAAGGGGACTACTTCTGACTGGAAAAATATTAAGGATTGTGTGAGAGAAACTAAGGCACTTTATCATTACCCAGAGAGACGCAATGTGGATGATCTTTTTTCTGGCTGGCTTACATCCAGACAGATTTCAAAAAGAATGATGACAATCCATCGTAAAGCTAATACCAAAAGAACAGAGGGAAAGTAAGCCGGGTATCCAACGTTAGTATTACATGTTAGTAATGTTCGTCTCAGTATCATTGACCGATTAACACAGGAAAATGAAATAATCCAAGTATCCCACTATAACACTGCTCTCACTTTTATAAAGAGAGCAATGAATCAAATACACCATACACTTGGGGGACAGAACTAACTTGCAGAATAACCAAATCTATGCAGTGAGGTTTCACGGGTTTTAAAAGTATCCCACATCACAAATCTGAGTGACTGCTATCACTATGAACAATAATTCCCAAAACTCAAATGTACATAATTAAGAAATCAAGTCAACATAAAACATAACATTTTTTAAATTAACTTTATAAGCAAAATGCACTTTTTTACTTAAAACAACTCAGGAAGAATTGGAAGACTTGCCACGCCACGTGGGAGAGACATTTAATTATAACAAAGCCTTTAATTATTATGAATTATGATATATGTACATTGAAAATAAATTATTAGGAAGAAAATATAAATCAATATAACTCTTATTTTGCCCTTGTTTTCCTATGTTTAGATACATGTATATGGTTTTCGTCTTTTCACAAAATCGGGCAAGTAGAACACCTGTGGGCTTGCATAGAGTTTTCCATTTAACATTATAGCCATACAAATGTTGTAATGTTGTCAACTGTTCTTTTAATCATTTTAAATAACCCACAACATTCATCATAATTTACTCAACTATATTCCTGTTGTCATTAATATTGTTTTCAGTATTTTCCTATCAAATGAACGGCACTGAGAAGAACACCCTCATGCATTTTTGTGTGTAACTAACTCCATGTGAGGATTCCTAGAATTCCTGAGTTAGAGGAAGAGTCTTGATACACATTCCCAAGCTGAGTTCCTGGAAAGATTAATCAATTTCAACATTCACCCTGGACCATCTCAACACTAAATATAATTCACTTTTAAGTAGTGCCACGTTTACGGGTAACAAATGATATTGTTATCTCATTTTTGAAACTGCATTTTTAGTTACAATAAGTGGCATATAGTTTCATGTTTAGTGGTCATCAATGGTTCTAAAAATAATCTGTCTCTGACCTTTCAAATAAAGGAGTTATTAATTTCCTTATCGATATTTAAGAATGTTTAACACTGTACACATATTAGTCTTTTGCGATGTGTTCCAACACTTTCCCCAGTTGTCATTCTCCTTTTAATTGTGCTTGTTTTTGTCAAATATTTTTCATGTTATGTAAATATAGTCATCTGTGACCAATATGATTGATTCTGCTGCTTTTAAAATTTTTGCTCAAAAGTTTCTAATTCACCTCAATATCAGTTATTTTCCACATTTTTCTTTTAGAGTCTGTATTTTTCTTTTCTTTTCTTTTAAAGTTCGCTGACAGTTTATTAGGAGAATGGAAAGCATAGGGTAGATCTGAGAGAGATTTAAAACCCGACTGCTAGATGGGCTGGAGGTGGAAGGGAGAAGACAAGAATGGGGAGGAGGCGGTAAGAGAGAGGGAGAAGTAAGAGGTTGCCAGGGAGGGTTTAAATTGAGAAAATGGCATTCCGTGCTGGGCAAATAGTATTAAGAGCTTGAGTCCATTTCTAACTACTTTATTCCTCTTCTCCCCTTCAAAGTCATGTTTCTTGAAACAGTCGTCTATATTCCTTGTTTCAAATCCTCAGCATTCATTTACTCGCCTGCTGAAATACAATGTTGCTTCCATCCTCTGATTTCCTCAACATCACCAGTGTCTTCCAATTGCTATATTCAAGGAAGAACCATCAGTCTTTAGCTTACTTAAACTCTAGAAGCATCCAATATTGTTGGCCATATACACCATGGTAAAACCCTCTCTATAATGGCTCTCTCCTGCTCTCTTCCTTCTCGCTGGCCACTCCATCTCACCCTCCTTTACAGCTCTTCCTCCCTTTCTCTCAAATATTATTTGCCTAGGGCCTGCTTCTTCAGAAACTTCCCTTAAGACTATACTTTTCCAGTGTGATCAATACCCAAACCATGACCTCAGCCATCACTGAATGATGATGATAAGATGATGATGATTCCTGTATCTTTTCTCATACCTTAGATTCTCTCTGGAACCACAGAGACACATTTGCATCCCTATCTCAAACTCCATAAATCTAAAATGAATTCATCATCTTACTCAAAAGATGTGCTTAACCCTATTTTCCAATGATATTCTCCAGCTAAGTGCACTTCCACTGTACTTCCATTCAAAAATCTAGAAACCAAGGTAAGCCTTATTCCTAGCTCCTGCCTGCCTGCCTTCTGCCTCCCTCTCTGTCATCCACTTCAGTCCCTGCCCTACTCCTATCTAATCGATCAGCAAGTCTTTCTTTCAGATTCTCCTTCCTACTGCCTCTAAAATTCACCTTTCCCCTAACCCCACTCCCTTGTCCTTTGTTTAGAAAACCCTCAAATTCATCTAAGTTACTCAGTTTGTCAATTAATCTCTAATTTTCTGCCTCACCCCTCCCAAAGCATCCTCAACACAAGTACCAAAGAGGTTTCTTCTACACTGTAGATCTTTCTATGTTAATCTCTAGCTTAAAATCATTTAATTATACCCCTTTGCCTTAAATAATGATAATAACTGTGACCATTGTTTTTGAGTTCCTACTACTTCATATTTGCCAGGAACTTCTTAAGGTGTATTTTAAATAAATTATATGAGAGAACTAAAATTTATATCCATATGAGCTGGCTCTACTCTGTCATATCTATTTCCTCCACATAAAAAATAAATTCCTCAGTATGACATATAAGATTCTTTAAGATCTAATTCCTACCTACTTGTTGATCTTTACCTTGTGCTATAAAGTCTCACATGCTACTCTTCAACCATACCAAAACCACATTAACCCCCAGAATATCAAATATTTTTCCTGCCTCCTTATTCATATTGTTCCTTCTGCCTGGAATCCCCAACCACCTTCACTCCCAGGGTCATACGCATCCTCCAAGAGTTAACTCAGCTGTCACATCTGGGTTAGGTGATCAAGTATTTTATAATCTCACAGTCCTCTGAGTATTTCTCTATCTCAGTACGTACCATAGTGGAATTATCTGTTTACATTTATATTTTTCTACTAAACTCTTAAGTGTCTCTAAAATAAGAACTCCATTTCTTGAATGAAATGCCCAAATTAAGGCTGTGCCCAGCATACTCAATACAAGTTGGTTGCAAGAATTAACTATTACTCAGGAAATGGCCAGTAGGGCAGTGTGATCAGCATACTGGAGTCATGAAAGGATGTGAGAAACAACACTGGGAGCTTTGGTTTGGGCAGATGAGGATCCTGAAGGCTGACATAAAGATCTTATTTCTACAGCCAAAGCAGACCTATTGGAGGTTTCCAAACAGAGAACGGACAAAATGTGATGTGTGTTTTAAGAAAATAATAGACAGTAATATGCTAAGATGAGAGAGGCTGAGGGGCGAAGACAAGTAAGGAGGCAACTGAAAAGATCTAGAAAGAGTTGAGGACAGAGAGTTCATTTTGAGATAATCTGATTTCTAGAAACTAGGAGACATCTGTGTGCTGATGTCTACTTTTTCTCACTGTTTCATGTTAAAATCTTCCACGTAAAAAACATTTTATTATACAAATTTCTTATCACTACCAAAATTAGCATGAAGTTGGAATTTTGAGTCTAATGCTTAACAGGCAGAACAAATCTCGAAGCTTTCAAACTTGAAGTTTCCAAGAAGAGCCATGCAAATAGCCGAGACCACCCAGACAAGAGTGGGGAGAAGACAGCTGATGGTGGAACATTCACACTAATGAGCAAAAGAGAAAGAGACATTGAAGGAGACAAGGTGTGGGCCGGGCAAGAAGGGGGATCAACATGGGTTTAACTACAGTGATGTAGCAGCCCCACCCATGATGCATTCCTGGAAAGATTCAGTCTTTGGTTCCTATCTAAGGTCATAGAAGCTGTTTACTGAACACTCGACAGGCTTCAGGGCAAAATTCCATTTAAAAAAGGTCATCTTATATCTGAACACTCTATATTAAAGTGCTTTTCTGATACTCTGGCTCTATTAAAATAGACTTTAGTATAGAAGCACACTTTTCCTGATTGTTATATCTGTCATTGTTGGCAAATGCTTTGCATCACTGGTAAGAAAAAAAAGTTAAGGTTACAAAATTGCAGTAAATTATTTATCAAATTCCTAGTCTGGTAGTTCTCTCTGATGACTCTTACTTTATCAACATGGTAATTTTAAGTAAACATATTTTCCATGATGGTAAAAACACAAGACCATCTAGGACCTTTTTCCTCTGCTTCAGGTTGATGTCTTTAAACAGAGTGCTCTTAAATTTGGCAGAAATAATAAGTTAATAAGAAAAAGATCCTTCTGTACAATCCTTTCTAACACGAAACAATGAGAAAAGCAAAATTCCTTTACTTAAAAATTATGAAAATGTCCTTTTACGCAATGATTCCTGTAAACCCTATAGAAATCTTCTCAAACTACTAGAATATAATTACCTTAAAAAATATATGTCAGCATGCACAATTTCCGAGTTCTTATTCTAGAAAAAGAGACCGCACAGAAAGGATAGAACAATGGTATGGAAACTTACCACCCTCTCCAACTGGACTCCTTATTGCAGACTTATTGCTTCCATGTGTTAAAAAAAAAAAAAAATCAAACCTTTAAGCCAACCCCAATCCCTAAAATTTTTGGCACTCTCATTAAGCACTGAATACAGAAAAAAAAAAACCCAGTATTTTTATTATAACAAGCCTATCAGAGTCAAGATTTATTTCATTATGAGAATGTGTTAGAAATTAATAATAAAGATTGGTTTCTACAAGGCTTAAAGAAATCATGCTATTTAAAGTTGCTAAAATACCACAAATTATTTCATCTTAATATTTAAATAAATAATGCCTGTTTTGAATACTACCCTCTAGAACATATAATATAAATTAATCTGGAGGAATATTAAAATAGATGAGGTTAATACTCTTTTTTTGCACAGCAAAAGATTTTTTATAAGCTGTGGTTACATAAAGCTGAGGACTACGGACAACATATAATTCATATGATTTTCTGAAACTACGAAATCTTTGCTCAAACTCATAATGAGATCAATGAATTACCTAAACTCTGTTGTCTTTGCACTTTTTCCACAAACCAGGTGCACAACACAATGCGTAACTCCCTAAAAGAAGCGCATCTCCCAGTTTCGGTATTTGTCAAACGAAAGAAGGAAACAGTTCCCTCACCCCAAAGTGAGAACAGATGGGAATGTAAAATTAGATGGGAAGAGACAACGAAGCTTTGGATGACCAACCAAGAAATCTTCCCCAGAGGGGAGCCAAATGGACCAGAACTCGGCTTGTGCTGCCTCCCGGTCAACTCCCAAACTAAATCCAATAGGAATGCCAAGCAGTTCTTTGATTCGAGGCGCTGTTTTTGATTTATAAGCATTGATATAAATTTTATAAAGAAGCTATTGATAAATATAAGATTAAAAAGTTTCATGTTTAATCAACATAAAGTAGTCCCATAATCACTTTTGTCAGCTCAACATTACTTCAAACTAAGACTGTGAAAAATGCATATTTTTAAAAATAATATAATAAATGGCTTTACAAAAAAGAGGCAACAGGCATGCACAAACTTAAGATGTGGACACTGAACTCCTTGTATCATGGAACAGCTATCAGCCATAAATTGAAAATTATGTAAACAAAATATGTACACATTTTATATTCACTATTTTCATATTTATCTGTATAACTAAAAACAATCTCAATAATAATGCCAGCAATACTCCTAAACCTAGAAAAACAAGATTCTTCGATATTCAATTTTATATAGCATATAATTTTTCTATCTAAAAATACCAATTGTAAACTTAAAAAATACTCTCTATAGTGCTGTATTCTCCTTAATATTTTTTATTTTTAATATCGGTAATAATTTAAAATTTGAGGAAAACAGCACATGGTGCTGTCAGATTTGACTATATTTTAAAACAGTAGTTCTATTGTTAATAATCATTCTCTTAAAATATTACAATATTAAGATCAATTTTGTAAGATTAACCATGAGCTTTTAAGGAACTCCCAGATATCTTCCACAAAATAGCACTTGTCAAGCAGATCTTTGCGTGTGTGCTCAATTCCAGATAAAATTTATATCCATTAATACAACAACTTAGTATTTTAATCAATAGTGCTCCAATTAGATCATTCTCATCCATAATTTCCAACTTCTCTTCCAAGCCAACAACGAAAAGTTCTCTGTGTACCTTTTCCCTCCGGTCCCAGGAAATTGGCTTTCAACGTCTTAACCCTGTTTTATCTCGTTAAACCTTACAAAGTATACACTACACAAAGAAATAAAGAAATGCCAGTCGTTCCAAGTGGTGAAAGCGGCTGCACCTCACACTTAAGTGATTTCATTTTAAAGAACCCAAGGCACGAGTAAGCCGATACAGGTCTCACTCAGAACAGGGACACAGGCTTCCCTAAAGAATATGCTCAGTATAGAACACCACATTTAGTTGAATATGTACATGAAACAACGGTACCAAAAAGTAGATTTTATTATCCACATTACTATAAATTATATGCAAACATTATTACCAAAAAAGAAAACAAATCTCTCAAGGTGTCTAACTTTTTTCCCCTCCCTTATAAATACATAAAAGCCACAACCAGCAAATGTTTGGGGATACTATGTTGATCATATTTTACTAAAATTCATTTTCCACACTTCCCAGTTGTGCAAATAAAATTTGAATTAAGCAAAGACAGCTGTGAATATTTTAAAATTCATCCTCATAATAATAAATACAAATTCTAATTCCCCAAAATATCAAATGCAGATCCCTCTACAAATTTTACATTATTGCCTTAATTCATTTTTTAGTTAGTTGGTTGAAAGATTTTAACATGGAAAATAAAGAACATTTTATAATGAATCCAAAACTTCTACCTTCCTCTTGGGGTCGGGGGTGAGGGGTACTTTGAATAAAGAATGCACATGCACGCACTCAACGTTTACTCGAGACTCCTGCCCTAGTCCCAAATCTGCCACTGCCTTTTTAAATCGGGATATACCAGTTATTATCACACAGTTTCAGGATCTGATTTTGATACAGTGTTTATGATCGTGTTAGTGTTAGCTTTTTATAGTGACTGTGTTTAACTCATAATGTGATGTTCCTCAAACTGGAATTCACAGATGTACTCTTGGGGCCTGAGAGACATTTTTCTGTTAACACAAGTCCACATATCATTCAAGACCAACAGACACTAGATTAGATAATCTTTCTTATTCCTTTCCAGTCTGAAACCTATGTTACCTTCTATTGCAGCTTACTAATAATTTATCGAGACCAAACTTAGAAAGCACACTTAGAGAAAGCAGACTTCCCAAGACGAGTTATCATCTCTAAATCTATGTCCTACTAGTTTTTCTTTTACATTTAAATGCAAACGAAATTTGTGAGATGATAGTAAGATGGCACTCAAGTGGGCAAAACAAGGCTGTCGGATGAAGGTTCCATCAGCAACAGTCACGACCAGTCTCAACGGGTCAGTGGACCACATATTAACCAGGAGTCAGAACTTCCAGTTTCTTTTTCCAGTTTTGCCTCTGACTTGAAAGAGCATCTTGGTGTTAGAGCGATTCATTCTCACAGCCCCCATTTTTCACAAAGTTAGTACATTATGCTACTTACTGAATAAAATGCACAATAAATACCAGGTAGTCATGTTATATGATGATAAGCAGTATGTTTAAAATTTTAATTTATAGATTAAATAGAAAAATAAATCTACAAAACTCAAATATTTGTTTTTCTTAATTTTGATAGTGACAATATATAACACATAAACATAACAGTATAATTTTGTTTTTTACTAGAATTATGGATCATGTTGATCTAGTTTTAGAAACATTTATGTTTAAATTTCCTTTTTCTAATTTTAAAATATAATGTCAATTTGCATTTAAGGATATTTTATTGTTTACTGGTCAAAAGTTTAAAAATAAAAACATCTGTATTCTTATATCATAATTTTATATCAAGCTTTTAAACCACATAATCTTAAAGGAATTCTCAATTTATATGTATCTTAACAATAGAATAACCTTAATACCAGCAAAGAGAAGTAAAATATATGGAAACTGCAAAGATATTCTGAGTTTAAATGCATATACTTTCCATTTAAAATAGTTATTTAATGTTTAATTAAAAAAATGAGGACACATGAAACATTTAAATCATCTTATTTATATCTGTGATATAAATGTGAATAAAAGTCTTAAGTAAAAATCCTCCATAAAAAGGTTATAGGATTTTTTCCTGATATGCAGCATCTTAACAGAACACTTTTTAAAAAGGTAAGTTTTTAAACCATTGCTAAAGCATTGCCAACGGCATAACCTAATCTGATTAAAATAATTTATTAATTAAAATAAATTATTGATCTTGAAATTATTTACTGAATTTAAATTACTGACTTTTGACAGATTCATTTTTTGTAAGGTGAAGGCTATCAAAATCTAAGATCAATTAACACAATCTAATCAACACATTTCGTAATAAGCTTAAGTTTTATCAAAAGAGAAATATCGCATTCAAATTTAAAAGTTTTTTCCCTGTTATCCTAGCAAACATAACCAATGCTAGTTTATTAAGCTCATTTCAAACTTTCTTCTTCCTATAAAGGAATTTTTAGTTTTTATTATTTCAAGATTTCTTTTCTAGAAGCTGTAATTAGACCATTAACTAGCAGATAGTGAAGCAGTGTCAAAGGGAAAATATGCATTTCCAAAAAGTGCATACTTTTACATACTGTGATAAGTAATTTTTTTCTTGGAATAGACACGTGCAGTTACACAGATGTTAAAACCAGTGCCAAAAAGTTACTCCACCTGAACGGTCGAGCTGATCTCGGAAGCAAAGCCGCCCGTCAAGGGAGCCTCGTGACTGACCAGCAGTCGCCCTGTTTTGATCACAGACTGAAAGAGAAAAGGAAAACGTGATGTTGAAGAGAATACGTATTTCAAGTATATGATGATAGCTTTAAGTAATAAAAATTATTTAAATTCAGTAAATAACTAAAAGTTAGTAATTCAATTTCATGCCAACTAAATTACAACTCCCTTTCAACTGGACAGTCACTTGTTTCTTGAATTTCAAAAAATTTTTCAATATAATTTATAATTCTAGCACAAAAGAAAAATGAGACACAATTCCATGCATGTCATTAAAAATGCATTCCCAGTACTCTAAAATAGTTTTGTGCTATATACTGAATTACTGTATCTCACATTTTCAAATTTCAACATCATTTTTTTCTTCAACCTTAAGAATGAAAGTGCTTTTTTGTTCATTTTGGAATATATTTGTACATACACAATTAGTCTTACGAAATAGTGCTGTATGGAGAAGGAAAACACAAAAACAGCATGTAAAAGTTGTAGCAAAGGAAAAGCTCAGGCAACGAGATATTCCAGGAAACCTGCAGGAGGAATCATTGCAAAAGTCACAGAGTTACAACCCTCTTCGTTCATGAGCGCTAAAATCTGGTTAACAAGCACAACTCCACTTAACACAGAAAATGTCATGAACAATAAGGACATATTCTCAATACTGGCTCAGCGTGGGTGTTCACACTGTGCATGATATATTCGGTACAATACTAAATCAAAAAGTACAGCTATGCTATCACAGTGGGATGCCAGGTGTGTTGGAAGGTAAAAAATACTAAAATCAACAAGTTATTGCTGAAAATATGTTGAACAATTACCATATTACCAAAGAGAAGCGGCAATTTCCCCTGTACATTTCTAATAATTTGATGTCACTCTCCTTAAATTCTACATTACTATTTTATGAATATGAAATCTTCCAAGCAAAAGCATGTATATAAATGAAAAGATTTCCTTCATTCTAGGCAATTAGATTGAGAATTTTAAAAGCATGCAGCAGTTTCAGCCAAGAGATGTTAAACGCCACAATATGGCCAGTAGCCATGGCAAAAATAAGTTACCGTATCGTATCTACCAAGTAAATAGTGACTGAAGAACATAAAATTTTATGAACACCTTAATGAATACCATCCCCACCCCAATAAAATGCTAACCATGGAATACTGGTATTTAGATTTTATGACTGTGATTAATTATGCCAATTGTGAAAGTCACAGATTAAATTTCAATGTACCTGGTTAGAAATATAAGGATACACAAATATTCCACAATCACGAAAAAACAAATATATTCTCAAAGTACTCTCTAAAAAGGTGCCTTGACTTTAAGGACCATCAATTAAAAAAACAGATTTGACAATCAGACCTTTCTCATGGCTCTGAAACTCCGCGCTCTGCCAACATAAAAATGTCTCAGGATGACATAACCGAAATCCATCCCAGCTAGAGAGTGCATCTTAAATTTCTAGTGGGTAGAAATGAGAAACGTCTATAAAAATGCTGCTGTTACCTTAAAACACAACACAACAGAACTGGTCCTTTTTATCTGAGCTGAGGCCTATCCAAGATCAAATGACGACCTTCAGAATGGTCCCAGAAGGCCAATAAGCAACCAGGGCAAACATCCTAGGCTTCCTATAGCCTGTAAAGTGTAGTGGAATAACTAGGCACAGATGTCCCCAGCACAAAGCTTCCAGCTCTCCGAGTTCATGCAACACGATGTGTAAGCAGATGAAATCCAGAGAGCCTCTGAGCATCCTTCCGCCAGAAGAAAGGCTAAATAAACCAAGATACATCAATACAGTAGAGTATTACACAGCCATGAAAAAGACCGGGGACATAGAATGATGCCCATAGTTAATTGGTAAAATAAGCAAGTTGCAGAACAAGATAATCTCATTTTTGTGGAAAAACCACCACCACAGCAGTGGGAACACCAATACAGGTAGCTATATATATTGAGCTGACAAGTGCACATAAACAGTCTCAAAGGATTCATTCCAAACTATCAAAACTTTTTAAAAGTACTTTTACATTATTGCAAGTATTCTCAATAAGTCTAAAATAAAAATAAAGGGAAAGCCCTTGAATTAATGCTGAAGGTAACAAATACATGTTACGTTGCAGTCATAATCTCCTCAAAACACATAACAATGTTTTCTGTGGTATCTGAGGACTAGCTTCAGATACAAAGGAACCCTGAGGTCCCAAACTCCAGCAGCAAATAGGGACAGTAATGACACAGGGAGTCAGCCTTCCCATGCCAGTCTCTGTATGCTCTGCTGTCCGTCAGGGTCACATCCAAATCATCTCTTGACCCTCAAGCTGTTGGATCCTAGATAAAATAGGAGATAAGCTACTGGTGTCAGAGAAGGTGAAGTTCTTCAACACCGCTGTATGTGTGTTATCTCAACAGGTGTTCTTGGGTCAGGAGTTACGCTGACTGTTATGGAAATAATTCCAGAAATTTCTAAAACACCAAGAGCTAGAGGGTAGACACAATGAAAAGTAATAACGCTGTGAGTTTACGGAAATTGTCAGTATACAAAGCAGTAAGAGAGAAACAGTGTGGCAAGAAGATAGGAGTCAGAAATAAGGATCATAATTATAAACAAACTGATTGTCACAGGACTTGCTATGTGTCGGGCTCTGAGCTGAGCATTTTACATTGATTATTTCATTTAATTTGGAAAGTCTCTGTTTCTTTTTTCTTCTTGATTAAAATCCTCTATTTGAAAAGCATTAAAATGTATAAAATCAAGTTACACCAAAATTCTGAAAAATGCCCAAATTTGGAAGTAACACTGATATTTTCAAAGTCACACCCTCAAAGAATTAGCATACATTATTAAAGATTTAGTCTATAAATATAGTTCAATGATTTTGTAAGCTATAATACAAATTCAACATGGTATGTGCTTTTTATCATTCACAATTTTAATTCACCAAAATTTCTGAAGATTGCTTCTTTTCTATGCTATCTTGGAAATTATTAATACCTAATATTATGATAATGAGATTCTTAGGAATCTGCAAAATTGAAGAGAGTGTTACTCTTTCTATTCTTTGTGATTCAATTAGATATTCTGATTAAACTACATTTTTTTGTCAACTTTAACAGGCATTTAATTTTCATACATTTAGACACAATGATATACAACTGCCAGGAAATTTTCCTAGCCAAATTCAGCATTTTGACATACTTAGTAAAAATTAATATGGTGCTTTTCGATGGAAATAGCTGTTAACCATTTTAAAATAAATAACTATAGATATAAATACTAATAATACTTTAAAATTCGTTTTCTTTAGAAGAAAATAATTTTTAAAGCTTTCAAGTTTTCTTCTGAGATAAATGTATTTCTCCACTTAAAAACAATTTTTAAGGGTTTATACAACTTTTCAATATGAAAGCTGAAGCTATCAAAGCCAGGAAAGATCACGTAAGGCTGGATTTTCCAGAATCTGCTTCTTCCACTTCTTGCCACTAAGCCCGGCTCCAGGATTCCGGCCTTCGGCAGATGGAGCACCAGCGAACTAGAGGGACAAATGGCACCAGGGAAAGCTGAGCCAATTAAAGACAAGGACTGTGAATAACTGTTCTCTGTGTCATCTTACCACAAAACAAAAAGGTTTTGTTCCCTACAAGGGATTGAGAAGATTTGTCAAGAAAACTTAAACAATTCTGAAAGGCTAGGAGGAAAACAGCCTGTGGCTGTTAAGTCCGTCAGCACTGGTCTGTCCAGGATTTCTCCACGGATTCTCACTCTTTCAGTTAATCATCCCCTCCCCAGGGAATCAGCAGCATCCTAGCATAAGAGGAGTTGTCAAAATCAACAGCAAACACAGGATGACACTGCCAACAACAGACAGACCACGATACCCCAGTGCCAATGGAACCTTGAAGATATCTTGTCCCCTGGTTTGGCTACTCCATGACTTTTCCCCATTGCCCAGACGTCATTACTAATGGCCATAACTTCGAGTTAGCCATGCAGGATGCCCCGTACAATGCTCTGACTACGGTCCACTCAAGAAAAGTTAGGTAAAAATCTATTAAAATAATTTTAAGCACGTCCTTGGTTACTTAAGCTATTGCTTTCTGAGCAGAGTCCATTTTTAACATAGTGTGAAAGTATACTTCAGCACATCCCAGAACAATTTAAATATGAAATAGACTCCAAATTGAGGATATTTTAATGTAGCTTTAACAATAAGATATCTGTGGTAATAGCCAAGTTGCTAAGTTATACTCCATTAAAATGAGTGCACAGATTTTGGCTGCCCAAACATTGGACATATGTTTTAGTGAATGTAGCCTTTAAAGATTTTAACACAATCCAACCAGGAAAAGGGTTAAGCTGTCATTCCAGGAGAAAATGATGCAGACAGGCAGACCATTCAGCTTGCACACGCCTAAAAGTGCAACACCGACAGTCAAAAAGCAAGAACACTTTTTTATTTCTTACTCAGAATCTATAGCAAGATTTCCTCCCTCCAGAGCAATTCAACTTGATCAACACCAAGTTCAGCAGCCTATTCCGACTGCTGATAAGACAAGGAGGACTGGTAGTTGATACCCCTTTTAACATTTTCTATCTGAATATAAAGCTAATGAGAAGTAAAAGAAACATCAAAGCTGGCCTTGATGTTTAAATCAAATCTGATTATAAATACACATAAGCAGAAGCAATAGTAAAATCACACACCTGTGTTTCATTCATCAACAACATATTAATCAATAATTGTTTATATAATCTAGAATCATTAAGGACATGTTGTTGATTAGCTTCAAATATCATTGCAAATTAATTCAGTTTTTGAAATGTTTTCTTGCTTAGTAGCCAAACGCATTTGAAACGTTAGCCAGGAAAACCTCACAACTGACCACAGGCTAACAAATGTATTAATATATGCCTAGTAACTGTTATTAATCAGCATGACCTTGATACACAATCAGACCGTGGGCTAATATTGCCCTGGAGAAATACCGATGCGAAAAGAGAAACAACAGTCGTGAACTCCAGAGAAAGTTCGGAAAAGTCCATTTTGGCCAGGATATTAGTGATGGGGTTACAAATACTTTGGAATTATAGGAAGGTGGTATAAACTGAGAAAAACTAAGTCCTCAGAGCTCTATTACACATGTGGAAAAAAAAGGTAAGGGAGCCAGCAGAGCATAGAGAACCGAGTAAAGTCAACACAGGAGAAGAACGAGCAAATAATACTGACAAAGGCACAGACTGCCTGGGAAAATTTCAGACATCCTCACTAGTACGTTCTTGCCTGAATTGTTCATATCAGCAGAGCTGAAACACTGAAGAACCTAGGAAAAACCACTTTTGCACAACTTTAAAGTGGACATCTTTCTGAACGCTACTTCAAAAAGTGTCAGCTGAACATGTTTCTGTCAATCAACTGTACCTTTCGAGCTCGTTTCCCTACAGCCCCTCCAGGCTCCAGTCACGTCAGGCCTCTCGCCACTCTGGCAATGTGACCTATGCTTTCCTGCCCCGACTTCCTTCCCCAAATCGGCAGACATTCTCTCCCTCCCTCCAGACCCATCTCATACAACCCCTCCTCCTTGGTCCCCCCAACCAGCTAGGTTTTCCCTTATTTTAAACCCCGTGGTATCTTCTTCCTTCTTTTCTCGTCATTTATATATATTCTATGACCCTTTCCTAAGAGAATGTGAGGTAGCCGACAATGCAAGGATATTCTATGAAACCTAAAGCCAGGGTGCCAGGACAAGCCTGAAGTACTCGGGTCAAGGCAGCAGCCACTGCTACACCTCTCTTAGGAACACTAGCAATCTACCTCGCAGGCTAGCCCTGTGTACGTCTGTCTCACTACCCCTTCCAACCACAAATTTGAAAATGGGGACTCATTTCTATTTGTGTCTATTGCAGAACATAGCATAGACAAATATGCAATAAATTGAGTAAATTATGCTCATTTTATCATTTTGGGACGAATGAATATACTATTTTAAAAGACAGTTTGAAAAAGTACCTAAGCACCTTTGTTTTGTGTTTTGGAAAGTATTCTTTTTCACGGGAGGCAGGGGTCTATACTGTCTCCTCCAGCAGACACAAAATTCAGAAAGTACCAAGTATCCTCTACCTCCACAATACTAATATATGGTTGTGGATATGGATGCTGAATAAATCTTCATATTGATTTTTTTAAAAAAAGCATGACAGTGACTTAAATGAATCACTAACAAGCCTCCAATTCTGTGATACCTTTAAGCTCATAGCAGGGAGTGATAGCGCCATAAAAGGCATTAAAGGGAAGTCCTAAAAAAAAATCAGCTCTACTCATTGCTCTACTTCTGACAGAGGGCCACCCTGGGCCAGACTTTCCACTTATTTTTCTTACTCCAGATTGGTTTTAGAACAAGGAGTTAGCGATACAGGGTATGTTTCTGTTTTTATGTACACCTTTTTTTAAATGCATGATTGCAACAAATATGCAGAACGTTTTCTTTCCTTGGTACTGAACATTTTCTTTTCTCGCTACTGAACATAAATTTTCTTTTCCTATTGACAAAAGGTCATGTTACCATCATGATAAAAGCATTGTACTGGACTGGTGGACATGTATTACATAAGTAGTTAAACACGGGTAATTATGTAAATAAATGTCTTAAAAGTTCTTTTTCATTTTCCCCATTCGTTCAAACATCAAGTAAAGCATAACCACCTACAAGTATCAAAATAATTTTTTTGTGTGCCAAAACAATTTTTCAAAGATTGAAGAAGCCACTTCTTAAGCTGGTTTTGTATCTGCATTCTTATCATGCCCTATCATATTTCAGCAGGATTTTAAATATTCTCATAAACTTGTACTCAGTCTCCACTTCAACTCTTATCCATTTCTTTTTATGAATAGAAGAAATTATAACACATCATTTGGATATTAATATTCTTGATTTCCATGTTGTAGTATTTCAGAAAATTGTTAAAAACTGTTAAAGAAGCCAAGCTGTACTGTGGAAACACAATCAGCCCGCTGTATCTTCTACATCTTCTTAGAATCATCCCGAGCTCTGCCAGGCTTTTCCCTTGGAGTTTGCAACAGCAGGAAGCATTCAGAAGTACCACATAACTAAAACCTTACTGTAAATATGCTTATATTCTTGTAATAAATGAAAAAGTCAGAGTACAATAGCTACTACACACTACTTGGCAAATCTAGGACCTGACCCAACAGCAAAGACCACTGGCAGAACCATTCCACTCCATCTATTATTCGTTAACTCAGGCAGTTTATCTTCCTTCAAGTAACATTATTTTGTTACCATGGTATTACATACATATTGTGTGTTGGGGGAAGGGGTTGATAATTCACAGATAACTCACGTACCCAGTTTAGCATCTATGTTATAATTACGGGCTGACTGAAAAATTCCATAAACATGGTTTTGTTTGTTTTACCATTCTAACCATTTTTAACTGTACAGTTCTGTGGCATTAAGCATATTCACACTGCTGTATAACCAACACTGCCATACATCTCCAGAACTTTTCATCTTCCCCAAGTGAAACTCTGTCCCAATTAAACACTAACTCCCCATTCCTCCCCCACCCCTGCCCCTGGTAACCACCATTCTACTTTCTGTCTATGAGTTTGTCTACTCTACAACCTCCTATCAGTAAAATCATAGAATATCTGTCCTTTTGTGATTGGCTTATTTCACTTAGCATCATGTCTTCAAGGGTCATCCATGTTGTAGCATGTGACAAAATTTCTCTCCTTAGGCTGAATAATATTCCATTGTATGTACAGACTGAATTTTGTTTATCCATTCATCTCTCAGAGACTTGGATCACTTCCACCTTTTGGCTATTGTGAATAATGCTGCTATGAACAAATTGTACAAATATTTGTTTGAGTCTCTGCTTTCACTTCTCTTAGATATAAACCTAGAAGTGGAATTGCTGATCACATGGTAATACTATGTCTAATTTTTTTAGGAATAACCATACCGGTTTCCACAGCAGATGCACTATTTTACATTCCCACCACCAACATACAGGGGTTCCAATTTCTCTACATCTTCACCAACACTTGCTATTTTCTGTTTTTTTGATAGAAGCCATCCTAATGGGTGTAGGGTGGTATTTCACTGTGGTTTTGATGTGTATTTCCCTAATTATTAGTGATGTTTAATGATTAGTGATGTTTTACTCTTTTTCTTTTTAATTTTTTACTCAGGCTGTTTGATTTTTGTTGTTGATACAGATAGTGTTTTAAAGTGATTAGTACATCAAATTTCTTAAATTGATCCCTTTTGGGACTGGAAATAAAATCTTTTCAGAATACGATATTTCATGTGGAAAAATATATAATAAAACTCAATTGTTCATCATGTCCTCTTTCCTGAAAAAGCATCATATCTGGTTTCCTCTCTATCCTCCATTCTGAAACAGACACAAGGACATTTTTCCTAAGGTCACTAATGTCCAACAGATCCTTTGCCAGATTGATTATCTATAACAGCACTCCTCTCCTGAAAAATCTTCAGTGGTAAATCAGCTAACGAGAATCACAAAGATAACTTATAAACAGTAAAAACAGCTGTAGTCCACAGCCCAAGAAACAATGGAGTTACATACTCTAGAACCTTCTGAGCCTCGGATCTTTGCTCCACACTTTGCCGGTAATTAGGAGATAGAATAATGTCAACTAAGAAAGTTTGCAACACTGGCACAAAAGAAAATCACCTTCATCATCCTGAGTGTTATATGCAATCTCCCAACTAACTTTTAACGTTGCATGAATTCCAAAGGTCATTGGTTCATGTCGAAAACAATTTCTTGAGCCATTCACATGTGCCCATGCTCACATGTGAAACAAACATGAATTAACCCAGGTTCCTAAAGGGCTGTGATATGAGTTGCCACAATACAAGAAGTAAACTAACTTAAAGATTTACAAGAAATAAACTAATTTAAAGATTGTTAAGGCAGAATACCGAAAGTAAAAATCAAGTTGTTTTCGTTAAAACAAAAAAAGTTTTCTTAGAATTGTAAATTTCAACTCCTAAGGTCTTTTCTAAAATAACATTGAAAAAATGAATTTTTCTCTTCTTAAAACAAACAACAATTCTTAATATCCTCTCCTTTTCTATTCAAAAGTCTCCATTTGGCAAACTTTTCTCAAGTGTTGACAACAGAGGGACATACTATGTCTGGCCATCATAAGACTTCTAAAGGGTAGAAACTGACATCATCCCCCATGCTCCCAGCATCCCGTGAATAATCAGAAGGTGACCCAAACCAAAACCAAGCTGTCAGCCAGCTGCATTCTACACTGCTGTTTTAAGCACATATCAAGGGTACAATGTGCCCTAAAGCCAGTTGGTTGTCTACCAAGGTAATACTTCTCTGAGGAATGATCAAAAGTATAAACACTGCTACACTTCTGTATCACCATGGATAAATGCCTTTATTTTCTAAAACCTGGTCCAATTATGTTGGAGTAAATGGATTTTTAGTCCATTATGAAACAAAAATCATGTGTAGATCATAATACAAGGGCAAGGCTTAAAATCTTTTGGGTCTTTTTTATGACTCAAAAAAAGTGGTATAGTAAAACTCAAAGAATGTTTCTAGCAAAAGCTACACATATATTTTTGACTATATACAACTAAGATGGCGCAGAGAGAAATAAAGTACATAAATTTCCTATTTTCATTAAAACGAAGATCATGGGGAGAAATTACAAGACAGGTGAATTCAGGGCAAAAAAATCCCTATAGTACAAATGGAAATATCTGACTACAAAACATTCATTGATTATTTGATAGAGAAGCTGAGGGCACAGAGGCACAGAACTCTCAAGGTCTAGTATTATAGTATCAAAATTCATTGCTAATAGAATATTAGTGAGAAGTTAAAAATGCAATAATAATACTTGTCCAGAAATGTAATTCAATACTTAAAAATCAATTTATATCTAGATTTAAGCCCTACTTTATTTTCAAGGAAAGAACTCTGAAATTTTCTTTCCCTGTAAACCAAAAAAATATTAATAATCCATTCCTATTTGATTTACAATTCTCTATTCTGCAACTTTTTTTATTGACAAAGACTAATACAATAGAGTAAGGTAATTATGGCCATTATACCACAAAAAGTGACACATCTATAATAACTTAGATTGTAAATGATAAAGTCATTTTTTGAGGAGGGATCTAAGAAGACTTTTTGCTTAACCTATCTTATCCTAAATTGGTCTTTTTGCTAAATTACTTATGAATAAAAATTATTATAAAAGATAAAATATCACTACTAACCAATGAAAATGTTCCATCATTCTAATAGTTTTAAAAGATAAGAATAAAACAGCACCTCATCCATTAAAGTCACAAAATAATTTAAATTTAAATTCTGGAAAGGGTACAGTAATATCTTTCTTACATTTCCTATGCAATGTAAACTGGTATGAATCTTTTGAAAAACATTTGGGGAATATATGTGTCAACAGCTAATAAATGTTCAGATTTCTAGAATAAGCAATCTCAGTTCTAACTGAGAATCCAAAAGATGTAAAATATTGGATTTCTGCTTTAAAATAATCATGTGTGTGTACTGAGTCAAAAAATTTTTAAAACACTATTTTAGAACCAGGGTCTCACATTAAAGACTCAAATACCATATTTAGCTCATGGGCAAATTCTGTTTAAAAAGGCAAAGCACTTTAGAAATATTGCATTTAAATGCCTTCCACAGCTACCTTATGCTGCATACTGCCTAAAACCAAGGGCTTCAATGATTTTGTTCCATCTGCCTAATTTCCTCAGGCCCCTGAGTGTGTAACTTCTTGTTCAGAATGGCAGAGAAGCAGGTCAATGGCTGGCAGCGTAGGAGCAGTCTGACCTGTAAGCAGAGCTCCTGGCCTGGATGATCAGCCTAGGAGCTGCACGGCCAACCCTTGGGCTTGGAAATTTGAGAAGGGGATTCTCCCAGCAAACAAACAGAGCAGGATCAAAGTGAACCCCCACAGTCTGCTTATTGGCAAATGAGTCTGGACAAAATGATATCACCCTATTCAAAGATGAGTAAAGGAAGCAAAACAGAGTAAACTACAGAACCTGCTGAAAAGAAAATGCTTAAAACTATTCTGATCACGCAAAGGAAAAGCAAGCCTCTGAAAATGATCTATTCAAGATCCAGATGAAAGTGTTCAGCAACTATCGTGTATTCTTAAGAGAGTATAAGATCTAACCTCCAAGAGGTAAGACTAAAAAATCTAGGGAGACCATAAGACTGGGTGAAGAAGGATTCAGATGAGATGTGAAAGTCTCACGTGGGAACTAACACCACACTAATAAAACTCAAACCCACAGTGGTGATTGTTGGAGGTCAAGAAGACGTGACTGCTAGTTGACCCTCAAGTTGGACCTGGGCAATTGGAGGCTCCTTTCCCCTCCCCTGTCTTTGGAATGTGTGCCCTGCTTGCATTCCCCATTCCAGGAAGCTTCCCCAAGGACACAGCCTTGAGATAGGAATGCGGTGATGAGACTATCTGGACTGGGTGTGTGACCAAACCCAGTTAAGGCCTCCTGTGTACATAACTCAGTCTAGTTAAAGCCTCTATATAAGTTTTTAAGATTCTAGTAGGGAGGTGCATAAATCTGCATATCTTGCAGCCACTCAAGACAAGCCTTATAAGCAAGTTCCCTTGCTAATTAAAACTGTCACCTGTCAATCTGGAGTGGTTTGCTTCAATTTAGTCTCTCCCTGCTCTCCGAGGTTATACCCTGGGATCTCCAGAGGAGGCTGCAACCCAAGAGTGGTAGGCTGGGGATCTGTGTATCTTCCCGACTGCCCTCCGCTGTCCAGTATAGTGCTCCACAGTCAGCAGACTGAACGACTGAAACTACACGCTGAATGAATGAGCATCGATAAATTGGCCTCTGCTGCAAGTGTCAGAAAAATTCAGGAGCAAGAAGCGAGCAGGCAGGAAGGCAAGATGAGTAACAAGAGGTGTCTTTTCTCCTCCTCCCCTGGCCACAGCATGGCAGTGAGGAGGCTTTCCCCAGGTTCCCTCTCCCCTCAGACAGCCAAGGACCACTGCTGGAAGGGCACAGACGGCCCTTCCTCGCCCTCTCCGTCCATTTTCCTTTCCCGAAGTCCGCCTGGGGTCTGCTGTTGCCTGAACTGGGACTGGAGCCAAGAGGGGCAAGGACTAGGAGGAAGGAAAGGAGGCTTCTTTTCTCAGTCTGAGAAACTTAAAGGATAAGGCACAGGAATCAGAGACTGCCCACAGACCTTCCCTTAGAAGGGACACAAATGTCCCAGGACTCGGGAAGCACTGTGTGCAGCTGAGGCAATAACAAGTGGCGGGTAGTGTGGACAACCAAGAACTCCCTCCAACTTAGGTGGTCAAACTCATTAAAAAAAAAAAAAATACTGTGAAAGCCAAGCAAAATATGTCTCCAGGCTGGATTCTTCCCAAGAATTTGCAACCTACACTTTAAGGAAACATCTTTTTGGTGAAACGACACTTCTTTTCAAATGTCAAGATGCACTTTCTGCCATGTTATCTTTACCCACAAAATTATACACTGAATTAGGCAGCCTTCCATTCTGGCCTTCCCAGACATCTTGCGGATATTTACCAGTATAAACATCCATGTTGTTGAACGTTACATTTAGCAGAGCAGACCCAGGGTTTCAAAAGAAAGACATCTGAGCCGCTGCTTCACCACATGTTTCTAAAACCCAGGAAAACAATAAGCTATCCAAGATAACGTGTAACTTTAAGTTTTCAGTAGTCCTGCTGTATGTTCCAAAATGACATCATAACCGGCCAATTACAGCATTGGACATTTGAAATGTGCAGGAAAAAAGCAGCCTCTAGCTCTGAAACACTGCCCCACCCGCGCCTGGTAACACTGTCCGCTGAAGCATCCTCAGTGTCCTTCGAGTGCTCACCAGGAGCCCACCAACGTTTTTATATGCTAGTGATAGAGGGAAAATCAGTTTGCCAATTATTTTTTGTCTTACATAGGAGAAATATTGTACCAAGAATATCTGCAATAGATGAGACGCATTTTTATGGATTAAAATAAGTTTTAATAAGTCTATCAAAAATATAATTTCCTAGAAAATTTTCTTACATAAAAGGGAATCTATAGAATTCTTTTTTTTAACCCCCCCCCCCCCCCCCACATACACAACCCTCCCCACTAGTTTTGTTTTTTGGGGGGGTTTTTTGGAGTAAGATTAGTCCTGAGCTAACATCTGCTGCCAATCCTCCTCTTTTTGCCAAGGAAGACTGGCCCTGAGCTAACATCCGTGCCCATCTTCCTCTACTTTATACATGAGATGCCACCACAGCATGGCTTGATAAATGGATGCATAGGTCCGCACCCGGGATCCAGGCTGGCAAACCCCGGGCCACCAAAGCGGAACATTGGGAACTCAACCACTCCGCCACTGGGCTGGCCACTCCCCACTGGTTTTTGAAAATGTCAACTGCTAACTTTGGCCATCAGTACTGGGAGCTGGGCCAGCCAAGAGCAGTGAGAGTGATGTCCAAAGCTGGTATGTCTGTGTTTGCCACAAAGAACAGGTATGAAGAGGAAGCTCAGACACCACCACAACCATGTTAAAGTGGAAGAGAATGAAGGTGGCACCATGAAAATAATCAGGTTTATTCCAGGACCCACACAGAGAAAGAGCTGGGAAATGCAGATCAAAATGATGAGGATAAGACTGTGAACTTCTCCTCACAGAATCAGGATGTGGCTCAGGGTGATGGACGTTCATTGCCTCACCATCACTACTGCCATCCTCCACAGGTCACCAACCCCTACTCGACACATCTTAACTAGATTGACAAACAATGCTCAGATTGGGTTCTGGCCTTTACTAGTCACAAACTAATTTCTATTAAGCACATACATGGATGTTTTTGAAATTATTATATACCACTCCTTTAGTTCTGATGGTGATTAATGTTATGATTATTCTCAATAAATTAAGGAAACAAATTAGGGTTTTATTATTCTTTTGACTATCCATAGCCCTAAAGAACATATAAGAAATCACTCTAATAAATCTTTGTCTTAAAGAAAAATAATCATTTCTCACATCTATTAAAAAAAAGTATGACCTATAAAATATGTGTGCTTGTGTTTATGTGCACATCTTTTTTCACACTTTTTTATCCATCCTATTTGAAGTTCATATTTTAAACTACAGCTTCAAATGAAACCAGGCAACCTCCATGGGGGTAGAAGAGTAATGTAACCTTCAATATTATTGCTCCCCAGTCCCACAGCTTCATGATGCCGGAGCATATCACTTTACAGCAGGACAGCCAACCATAATTCTGAAATTGGAACATGGCTACCTCTGCATGACTGACACCAAAACCATAATATTGCAGCTGGCCTGGAGCAGCGAATTATTCTGCTCACTGAGCAAGGCAGTGGGCAGGGAGGGTGGCTGGGGAAAGACATTCGAGACATAAATCTGCAAATTCTCAATAAGCAGTGGCCATTAAGAGCCCAGTATGGTTCCTTAATAAAATTAAGTTGTAAGACCAGTAATATTAATAAACATATCTTCAAAATTG